>NW_019176147.1:562223-623329 GCF_002260705.1 Seriola dumerili
CACAGGTAAGAGTTGTTTTTATTTAATTCAGAATCAGAGGATGTTTGTAGTTCTTGGTCTGCAGTGACATTCACTTGATTTTTTAACCAGCTGAGGAAATGGGCGGGTGGGTGGTAAGAATTTCTAGATAGTGAAAGGAGTCATAGAAAGAGGGATTTATGGAGAGGGAATGAAAAGATGAGAGTGGAAGAGAGAGAGTAGAGGAAAGGCAATGAAGGAGGGCGAGCGAGCAGACAAGGTGACCCGTCGAGCTGGACTCACTGTCAGGTGTGGTGCTACAGGTTTAATCCACACAGCGCCGCAGCCGATGTGATGCGCCATTTTGTTTATAGATAAGAAAACGGAGAGTGGAGACACATGAGCAGAGAGAAAGAAAGGAATCGTGACAGTTACATGGAAAAAGAAAGAGAGAGATTCTCCATTGTATCCAATTATAGGCTCTGCTCTGTCCTGTCCTCTCTCCAGCTGACTGAAAACCCGGAGCTGGACTCTGCCAGATAATCAGGACTGGTACAGAGCATGTGTCTGACTAGACTGCAGGGTTAGGACTCACAGGGAACCGTGACTGGAGCCCGAGTCAGACTTCAGGCAGCATCAGGGCCAGAAAACCAAAGGAACAGCGTCGTCTGTGGTCGATTCAGCTATTCAAATTTCACTTTCCATTTATCAATATATCAATATATCAATATATCAATATAAGTTGATGCTACGACTCTACTAGAGGAATGGATTTGGTGATGGTGTCTTACACATCTGTTCAACCAGGCTGAGTTCTGGTGACGTTGACCCCTCCCTCATTTTGCTCACTCACTCATTTTTCAGGTTTGTCCTTTAACATATCGTGTGTGTGTGTGTGTGTGTGTGTGTGTGTGTGTGTGTGTGTGTGTGTGTGTGTGTGTGTGTGTGTCTGTCTCTGTCTCTGCAGGCTGGTCAGGAGTCGTTCCGGTCCATCACCAGGTCTTACTACAGAGGAGCTGCAGGAGCACTGCTAGTCTATGACATCACAAGGTAACAGCCAATCAGATCAACACTCTGTCATTTAGAAGTAGGATGTTATAAAAACACCGTGTCCTGAAAGAGCTTAAAAACTTAAATATCTAAACTAATATACCGCCCACTTCCCGCCTTTAGGTTGTGAGCATGTTGTGACAGGGTGAAATGTTTTTCAGGTTTTAATAATCCACACACAGAAAGATAAATACACTGCAGATATCTCCAGGTACGCAACCATTGTCAACACAGTATTATAAATAAAACTGACAGGAATGATCCGATATTCAGGATATTTATTGATGCCTGTCAAAATCATTCAAACAATATTATTTCTAGTCTTTATAAAAGTCTTACAACAAAAAAAACAAAAACACACACGTTATTAAACATTAAAGAAAGATGGGAAAGAGAGGGAAACCTTACAATACCCAATGAGGATTGATTAGATATTAGATGTGTGTAAATTCTAGTGGAAATGCACCAACTCTCGCCTGTCTGTGACGGAAACAGGAAATTCATTGTTACCCAAAATATTTCAGAAAGGATATTGTAATGAGATAGATATTGATCTGAAAGATAAAGATGTAGGTGTGTAGGCACTCATCACATTCATGGCATCAAATTAATTGATTTAATAAATAAAAAACTCACTCCTGTGCTTTCTACAACACGGACAATCAAGTCAAAGAAAAACAACAAACACACATACTGTTTAGTGTGTGTGTGTGTGTGTGTGTGTGTGTGTGTGTGTGTGTGTGTGTGTGTGTGTGTGTGTGTGTGTGAGGACAGGTGCTTTGTCTGTGATGTTTTCAGTTTTACAAAAAGTATCGTCAGACTGAAACCAGAAATGTGCTTGTTTGAACAGACGGGACACCTTCAACCACTTGACGACCTGGTTAGAGGACGCTCGCCAACATTCCAACTCAAATATGGTCATCATGCTCATTGGCAACAAGAGGTGAGGTCCCGTTCGCTTCCAGATGCATTAACACGCTCTGCTCCACACAGCAGTGGCAGCAGTGCGGGTTTAACGTTCAACATTTGTCCAAGCAAGCTGGGAAGCCGTTATGTCTGCACCCGGTCTTCAGTCAACTAAATGAAATAGCTCCACACTAACTTTAGAGAAATGCATATATATTTTTTTTTTATCAGATTTACATCAGGAACTAAACTCTGCAACAAACCTGCACTCTCCGCTCTCTGTGGCCGAGGCTGCACAACATGGGGTTGTGTAAGATAAAGTTATGTCAAAAGAGTTCTGTTGGCGTCTGTTGTTGCAGAATCCTTGAAGCTACAGTGACTTCAGAAAACATCCAGGCCGCCTTCACTCTATTGTGTTGTACATTTCATTTTAAACAGATAAAATTGACGTTTATTTTCCCAGTAGTCTACGCTGTATAAGCCACAATGATGGCGTGAAAACATGTTTTTTTTTTTTTATATCTTTGCAAATGTATTTAAAATTACAAGCTGAACTCTCTCATCTACAAAAGCACAGAGGCACTCGAGCGTTTTCAGCAGGTTTTATTGGTTTGTATTTGCCAGCTGATGAGCAGCGCCTGGTGTTTGCCAGATGTAGAACTTGGAGTTCTGTTTGTGTCTCATCAGACCAGAGAATCTCTTTCCTCTAGTTCTTACGATTCTGTCTGACAAACTCAAACTGTTACTCAAAGTGGCTTCTGTCCAGTCACTTCACCGCCATCGATAGAGAGCTGCTGAGCTGGTCGTCGTCCTCGCAGCAGGTTCTCTTGTCTCTGCAGAGGACTTCTGAAGGTCCGTTAGAGGGACTGTTGGGTTCTTGGTCGCCTCCCTGACCAAGACCCCTCGGTTAGGAAGAGTTCTGGTCGTTCCAAACTTCTTCCATTTCACAATTATCGAGGCCACTGCGCTGCTGGGAACACTCGGAGCTTTACAGATGGTTTTAAACCCTCGTCCTGATCAACGCTTTCCCACAATTTTATCACACAGAGAGTTCCTTAGACTATGTACCATCAATTCAGTTTAATCCAGTTTGTGGAGCTCCAGTAAACTGTCATCACCGCTTTGCAGATTTACGCTCAGGATGCATGGCGGCTGCGTCGTTGCCATCAATACTCAAATGTTGGATTTCTTTTTATTATTAACATTATTTACCCTCGATCAGAGGAAGACACACAGAGGGAGAGAGAGAGGGAACCAGTGAAATACTGCCCGCACGCCTCAGGCTTGAAAAATGGGCAAGACGCCGAATCTCCATGTCACGTGACGCAGCTGCGAGGTGCGAGACACGCGTGTCATGCAGGCAGTGTGTCCGCTCTAACCCGTTAACATAGGCGCTGAAATGAAAACCAAGACGTTCAGCAGCTGCCACACACACACACACACACACACACACACACACACACACACACACACACACACACACACCCAGTGAGTTCCTTAGTCTGTCAGTATAGGTGTAAATACTGTGTAATTCTGCGTGTTATTGTAGATTGGAAACCCCTCCTCGAGTTCCCGAAACCTCCAGACAATACAGAGGACATGACCTTCTCAGGCAATCTGCAGGTCTCAAAAAAACTGAATTTAGTTTCCTCCAAAAAGTCATTGGAAGGTTTAAAAAGTCTAAAATTTACTTTAAAAACAAAAAACTCTTCAATATTTTCCCATGTCTGGCACAGGAAGGGATTTTAGGAAAGTTTTTATATGTGACGTGCAGAGACATTTACACCTATAAAATAAAAGTGAGATTGTGATGACAGTTGATTGTGGGTGGAAAAAGCTGTTTTTAACCTGTAACAAACACAGTAGTTCGTTTATTCTCATATAATGGTCAAGTGTCAAAGTTAGGAAACTTGAATGAATCATTTTCAGTGCCTCAAATCTAGAAACATGTTTTATTTTGTCATTATAGGTTATTGACTTTAGATTAATGGGCAAAAATTGTATTTTATTCATTTGAAACTAAATCTACGACACAAAGTTTTCAAAAAGTGAAGCGGTTTGAACACTTTCTCCTGTCAAATCTAAATGAGGAAGTTCACTTCTGCACTAAACCTCAAGTAGTTATTGACAAAACAGACGGCTCACGCTGTACCAGAGGTTACATAACAGTGTCATGGAAGATAAAGAGAAATTATACACATTACGTTAAAAGAAAAAATTCTGTTGTTGATACAAACACCTTGAAGCTAATGCAAGTTGACTCGTACATCTGTTGGTAAATTAGCTTCAACGTTAATTCTGCATGGAGAGGTTAGCCAGGTAGCAGCAGAGGGCAGCAGGTCACAGTCATCTCTACCTGCTGTTATCTGTGGTATGTCATCATGAAGGGAAGCGTTAGAGAAAACTGGTCATTGCTCCCCGTGAGAACGTCAGTGATCGTGTCCTGAGTCATCCTCTTCTACAAATGTGTGTTTCCAGTGACCTGGAGTCGAGGAGAGAGGTGAAGAAAGAGGAAGGTGAAGCGTTTGCCAGAGAACACGGCCTCATATTCATGGAGACCTCAGCCAAGACTGCCTCTAATGTCGAGGAGGTAATAACACACACACACACACACACACACACACACAAACCCAATGCTTTGATTCGGGCTACATTTCAAAAGTGACATGTTGTTTTAAAATCTATCTTGAATGTGATCTTCTCCCTGCAGGGCAACACTAAACAGCTTTCTCCTCACATATCAATCTTTTCTCATAAGAAGGGCGACACCAGAACGTCACACACATTATCTGCTATTTCACAGATATCAGTGCTGCCTGTTGACATCTGTAGCTGCAGTTAGTCATCTGGGTTTTTTTTTCTTTTTGGAGCACAATGCAAGCATTAAACGAATCCACTGAGGACTAATAATACATGTTTGAATGTGTCATGATTGATGCCAGGAAGTGTTTATAATCACCAAAACCCTCCGGAGGCTTTGACTGTTTTGTCTTCAGCATATTATTGAAGAGGGTTATAGATAGAAAGTTATATCCATGGTTTGTCCCACACTGGCTGCGTATTAAGAATGAGTAGTAGTTGTATTAGAAGTGAAATTTAATTCATATTTTGGTGATCTAGTGACTTTTGTTCTAGTGCCACCATCAGGTCAAAATTTCAATTTGTTTCTTTTTTTCCGCCTTTTTGAAATGATTACAAAACAAGTGAAGACAAGAGTAACACTAGAAATAGATTGGACCTGAACACGAAAGAGAAAAACAAAGAAAAATAAGAAGAAGAGAGAAATTGGAATAATGATAATAATGTAGAGGGTATCTAGTAGAAAAATAAAATGGTGTTGAGGTATATACATGTATGAGGAGTGTTCTACTCGGCCTGCTATGAGGAAAACACTGTTCAATACTGTGATAAATAAACAACACACTGCTGGGGGGGGGGGCTGTCTCAGTCTGTAGTTAGTCATAACCGTTTACTATTAGCTCAACGTTAGCTCAGTGCACTACGCTCGTGTAAAACAAACCGCGGTGGAGGTTTTTACTCGCCAAGGTTGTGATGACACTCGCAGAGCTACGACTGTAGTTGTTGTCAACTCCAGTAAACCAAAACGCGGTAGAGGTTTATTCCCACACACAATTATAATTTAAAAAATAAATAGATAAATAATAAGGAGAAAGAGGGACTTGCGTATGTGTGGTGTGTATGTCTGTTGACAAATGTTAGCATGCTAACATGCTAAACTGAGATGGCTAACATGTTAAACGCTATACCTATATATGAGCTGCTGCTGCTGCTGTGAAGACGTGCAGCCTCACAGAGACACTAACATGCCTGTGGCTCGGTCTTGGATAAGATGTCAACACTCTCTGTGCGAGCATTTACAAGAGAGTGAGTCTTCTTGATGCTGGAAGGTTAACACAGAGGAGTTTTGCACCCTCCTTCCTTGACTTCTCGTCTATGAGCGTGCTACACCTCCTGGGGGCTCAACACTGAATCCAAGCATCCCAGAAACACCCCCCGCTGTGTCGTCCTGGCCTGCTATTTCACGGCCCAGCGGGGGTCTTGCCTCTTCATGCGACGCCAGTGGCTGCTTCTCTGCTGCCTCCGACGTGGCTTTAATGTCCACGCTCTGGCCTCTGATTCCCAGCTCTCTGAGCAAACAGGCGGTAGATGTTGCAGACTCCTCCCAGGGTACGGAGAGCTCAGGGAGCGGACCAGAGCACTGAATCGAGCAGCAATGCCTGGAGGAAATGACGTCAGCCAGCGTCTTCCAATCACACACACTGAGCGTTGGCTAATGCACTTTAGGACTTAGTTGTGATGCCATGTGTCATGTCAAACGGGTAAGGCTGGCAGGGAGCGATCGCCTTTCCTCCATGGCCCTCACATCCTTCCAGCTGATCTTCCTCCTCTCCACTCTCTCCCACCGTGTCAACTGTCCCTAAGGAAAACCTCCTATAGATATGAATATATATATTTGATCCGTCTACAGCAGGGCTTTTGTGTGTTTCTGTTAGCGTGGGTATCTGGGCAGTTTATCGTCTCATAATTAACAAACTTAACCCTCCTGCCCGTTTTATGCTGCTTATCTGGATCCAGCTAACATGAATGAATTGTCTCAGTAGTGATTATTGATATATTCTGCTGGGAAGCTCTGAAACCTGAGACTTTTGGCCATGAAACGAGTATAAAATTTGATTCTGTGTGGTGGCAAAAAGGTCGATATAACTTGTTGAAGCATGCGGGAGCAGGAGGTGCTGCAAGATCCACAGACATCACACACAATATCAGCGTTGGCCTGTTGACAACAGGTTTGTTCGTGGTTCCCGGGTGTCAGTGACCATTAAATGACAAAAATGACAATGATTTTTTTATTTATTTATTTTTATTTTTTTATTTTTAGCCTCCACCATCTTACCTACTGTAGTTCAGTCCTGCCTCTGCACTGTCCTCGCACTCAGAGCTCCACCTCCTGTTGACCGTTTACCTGAAGCAGCACAGCTCGCCGTGCCGGAAGCCTCACCTCGCCAGCGTCACATTAGCACCATGAGCCACAGTTAGCAGAGGGAGAGCGTGAGCTGCTCCGCCTCTCGCAGGGACACACCCCTGGTGTTGTTGTGTGTAATGAATGCACGCCATTGTCCTTGGGGACCCCTTTCTCACTTACCCAGTCACATAAATAATCCCATCCTACACAGCACAGCGTGCTAGCCAAGGGCGCCACAGTGTGCCGTCGTGCATGTGTGTGCGTGTTTACTGATTTTTTTCCTCCTCCTCTTCTTCTTCTTCTCTAACCTCTTGCGTGGCCTATATCATGCAAAATCAGACCCCCACACCGCTGTGGAGTTGAGCTCTGAGGTGCTCTGGGGTTAAGATGAGGGGGGCGGGGTGTGTGTGTGTGTGTGTGTGTGTGTGTGTGGTATGATTAATTTGTCTCATTAGTGTCCTCTGAATCCTCCTGATACCGCTCCTCTCCTCCCTTCCCCTCATCTCTCCTCGCTCCATCCCTCCTCATCCCATGACGTCCATCATTTGCTTTTTACCTCTCTCCCATCCTCCGTCACCTACTCCCCCCCCTCCCATCCTCCATCCGTTTCTTCCTCCCACCCCTTAACCAACGTGTCTTCCTGTATTTTCCCCTCCATGTCTCCCTGCCCTCCTCCTCCTCCTCCCTCTTATCCATCATCTCCTTTTCTCCAGCAGTATATCAACCACTTATAGTTCATACATATTCATAACCCCCACCCTACCTCCAGCAGCATCCAGCAGCCAATCAGTGCGCTGGCTTTATCATGAGGGTCTGTGGGTGGACACCAGGGCTGATGGGATGGTCCTTAGAGAGAGAGAGGGAGAGGGAGAGATTCCTGTAAGCATCTCCTCATCCTTTCTTCTTTCCTTACTTCCTTGACACCTTATTCTCAGCTTCTACTCATTTCTTCTTTTCTCTCTCTCTCACTCTCTCTCTCTCTCTCTCTCTCTTCTGATACTGTCTGTATTTTTTCACTGATCTCATTTTTTTTGTTTTACATTTTACTCCTCGTTCTCTTTTTTCGCTGCTTTTCAGCTCTTCCTGCTCTTCTCCTTCGTCTTCTATAAACATTTTCTCTTCTCCTGATTTTACTTCTGTTTCTCTCTCTCTCTTCCTATCATTTAAAGTCCACACACATCTGAACTTAATATTTCAGTTATGGAAGTGCATGAAGACGTGAATGAACGAGGGATGCGGGGATGTGTTGAAGGGAGGAAATAGGACAGAGTTAACAGGACAGGAGTCTATTTCCGACAGGGTGTCAGATCGGAGTTCAGGACGTATTTTCAGTTCTTAACGATTCCACTTAAGGATCACACATGTTTTTATGGCCTAAAAAAATGTGTGTGTGAAGGCAGTTGGATTTGCTGTTTCATTGTTTCTCCATAGACGTGTGTGTGTGTGTGTGTGTGTGTGTGTGTGTGTGTGTGTGTGTGTGTGTGCTGTTGGTGTGTGTGTGTGTGTGTGTGTGTGTGTGTGTGTGTGTGTGTGTGTGTGTGTGTGTGTGTGATCTGCTCAGATCTGATTGTTGTAGTATCTGTTGACTAGAAGAAGTAGATTTGTTCTAAAGGGTTTCTGCATCTCCTAACGAGGTCTTCAGTTGTATCATCTAAACTCGTTAAAAGCCTTAACGGGCCTCATGTATTCTGAAAGTCGTCGACATCTTGAGCTCTGTTAAGTCCAAACGTAACATTTTAGAGCATCTTCCTTCTCTGATCTGTTTTTTGTTGAAGCAGAAAAATGGGACAAGACAATAACATTAAAGACACTCGACAATGACATAATCATCAGCACCATGACTGAGTGTTTCCACCTTGAACTGCAGTGAACCAATGACAGTCTCTTAAAAACAGATCCAGGGTTTCATATGTCACAAACCTAAGGAACCAATCCTGTCACCTTGTGGGGACGGGTTTAAATAAACCTGAAATCTTGTCAGTACAGAGAGAGAGTTAGCATTAGCACAACTGCTAACTCTGTGTCAGCCAGTTACAAACTAACAAACAACATAAACAAATAAAAAGATGCTAACTGCACTAACCAATCTCACTAAAAGATGCTAACTGTGCTAACCGTTCTGAAAAGATGCTAACTGCACTAACCGTTCTGAAAAGATGCTAACTGAGCTAACTGTTCCGAAAAGATGCTAACTGTGCTAACCGTTCTGAAAAGATGCTAACTGCACTAACCGTTCTGAAAAGATGCTAACTGAGCTAACTGTTCCGAAAAGATGCTAACTGTGCTAACCGTTCTGAAAAGATGCTAATTGCGCTAACTGTTCCGAAAAAATGCTAACTGTGCTAACCGTTCTGAAAAGATGCTAACTACACTAACTGTTCTGAAAAGATGCTAACTGCGCTAACTGTTCCGAAAAGATGCTAACTGTGCTAACCATTCTGAAAAGATGCTAACTGCACTAACCGTTCTGAAAAGATGCTAACTGCACTAACCGTTCTGAAAAGATGCTAACTGTGCTAACCGTTTTGAAAAGATGCTAACTGTGCTAACCGTTTTGAAAAGATGCTAACTACACTAACCGTTCTGAAAAGATGCTAACTGTGCTAACCGTTTTGAAAAGATGCTAACTACACTAACCGTTCTGAAAAGATGCTAACTGCACTAACCGTTCTGAAAAGATGCTAACTGCACTAACCGTTCTGAAAAGATGCTAACTGTGCTAACCGTTTTGAAAAGATGCTAACTACACTAACTGTTCTGAAGAGATGCTAAGGGGTTATCACTCATGGGTAAAGGGGAAGAGAGATACGCTTTATGAAGCTGTGGTTTCATCGGACAGAATTTTAAGCACCCAAACACCTGCAGCTACACAAACTGACGTTGGTTTTATCTCTGGACATTTTTCATGACGTTTCTTAGACGTCATGCTTTGGTTTTTGTCCTGACATATCTAGTGTGGATTGTGGGACGTTATGAACACTGGTGTGTGCCTCTCTGAAATAATCAGTTCGGTTTGCTTCAAGACAACAGGACACACAAGTCTCTGAATGCTTCTGTAAATGCTTCCAGTCTGGTTGTGTTCTTCTGTGTCTGAATCTGTTTTGCATGGTGGTGATTACGTTTGGCGTCGCTGTAAAAACATTTCCATAAGAGCTCGTACAAACCTCTCCTATCCCTCACTTCCTGTCTCTTTCTCAGGCTTTCATCAACACAGCCAAGGAGATCTACGAGAAGATCCAGGAGGGGGTGTTCGATATCAACAATGAGGTAAGATGTGCTGATCCCTCCCTCGCTTCCTCCAGAAACCTCTTCGTTCTCGCTCTTCTTTTTTTTTCTTTTCTTTTTTTTTCAGGCCGTCTTCTTCCCTCTTCCAGCCTTTGTTCTCCTCTTTCTCCTCAGTGTGGTTTTCCTGCAGTGTGTGTGGTTTGCCACGCTCCCTCTCTCCTCAAAAAGAGGGGAGGAAAAAAAAAACCCTCCTCGCTGCTTCCTTTGACTCCAGCCAAGCAAAACTCCCTGTGCACCTCCTCTCACCTGCTCTATTTTCCACACTATTCCTCTCTCTCGCTCTCTCTCGCTCTCTCTCTCAGCATCTGCCAGCTCATAAATTCCACACATCCCACAAGGTCTCAATCATCCTGTAAGAAAACAAACACGTCAGCCAGTCGGTCTGTAAGCCGCCTATGCAGCCAGTCAGTAAGTTTGCTATCCAGTCAACCAGATGGTTATCTTCTTAGTGAAACGGCTATCCATGCAGGAGAGTCCAGACACCTGGACTGTCAGCAAGTCCAAGTGTTGGTCTGACAAAAATGCAGTTTACCTGTGAAAATGTGTCTCAGGTTCTTTTCATAAAGACATAAACACCTGAATATGTTCTCAGACAAAATCTCAACATTAGTGATTGAAATCACGGCTCACAAACAGCGGCACAGTTTCCCAGTGGGAAAGTGGCGAGAGACTTTCGGACCCCGTTGTACCCGTTAACCAGAGGAGCTGTATTTCACATATTTCAGGTGTTCAGCTCAGTTTTCCACTCTGAGACGGACACCAGCTCAGCAGCAGAACACAGGAAACACAAGTAACAAATACTTCAATTCAGAAATGATCATTTACGTGTCTGCTAGGGTTTTGCCGATGGACGATGATATCGGTGATCGATGGTCATGATTGCTCACGTCTTACAGACAGTGAGATACAGACAGCCTGTGTATTTAATAAACAGAATCAACCAATCAATCAATCAGATTATTTGTATAGCGATTATAAAACCACAACTAAAAATTATGACAACAATAACAGGAAGTGAGGAAACGCCGTCTTGAATCTCATAAATTTGCACTGAGGAAACACTGAAGACTGGAAAACAAAGTTAAAGATAAGAAAATAAAATATTAAAACATAGCACATGTATTGTGATAAAGCAAACCATAAATGAAAAGTAAGAAATTCACATTAAAAAATTAAGTCAAAGTGGTAAAGATAAAATAATAAAATGCTAAAAGAGAGGAGATGTTTGGAAGAGAATGAAACCAAAAATTAAAGTAAACAAATAAAATAAACAAAAGTTGGGTATTAAAAGGAAAACACTCAGAAAATAATCATAGAATAAAATACCAGTTTAAATAAAATAAATAAATAAAGTGTGTTATCTGTTTCAGAGAGTAGTTACAGGGTAAATCTGGCCCTTGGTCCAGACAGTGAGTAGAAATAGTTGAGTCAGACAGGAGTGGAGTTAGCCAGCCACTCAGTGTTTATGCTCTTAGTGAGAGTAAGATGGAGTGAAGGCCGGCCGGCCAAACCACATCAGCTGACTGAGAGAGAGACACAGAGAAACACAGAGAGAGAGGGAGAGAGAGAGAGAGAGAGAGAGGGGGAAGCCCCACCAGAAATGTTGGCAGCCACCATGAGAGAAAACTCTCACACACACTCAGACACACACATGGCCTCAGCTCAATAAATGTGATTTAAAGGCATACAGTGTTTCCCAGAGGCACTGCTGCTACTGATTGTAAGAGGGGGAGTTACAGTGAGAGCGAGAGAGATAAATATACACAGAGAGAGAGAGAGAGAGAGAGGAGGGGGAGATGATGAAACACAGAGAGGGAAAGTGAGCACCACAGTACAGAGAGAGAGCGAGAGAGAGTTGAAAGAAGTGCATTTCTCTCTCTTCTTTTATAATACGTCTCTTTTTTTGTGTGTGTTTTTTTTCCCGGTGTGTTGTTGGTGACTCCTTTACCTTTGTGCAGCACAGGAGCACCTGTTGTTTCCTCTCTGATGTGATCTAATAGAAACCCCTACATGCGCCGAGCAGCGTTCGTCTCACGATGAAAGCAATGACACACTCATTCTCTGGTGTTTGTTTTATTTAGTCAGTGATTAGAATCACATTTTCTCTTGTCATGATGATTAAAGAACTCTGAGCTTGACTGTAATTGGGTTTATTAGTTTGGAATAAAAATCAAACAAATCACATAAAAATAACAACGAACTGAAATGTGCAGGAAGAGGGAAATAATTAGTCTTTATCTCTAAATGATATGAAACAGTGGATGCACCTGATCGTTAAGCTCCTGTAGTGGAAAATAAAGATACTTGTATCCAGTAACATGCTAACGAACTGGGAACATACAAGTCCTAGTCAGCCACACTAGCCCACAAGAAGCTACACGACTGTGGTGTTTGCGGGACCTTATTCATACATGCACTCACACTTTATAACTGTGTCCAATCATTTCAATTTGCCACATGTTGACTGCAGTCAAGTTGTAGACACATGTCATTAAAGCAAACCGGATTCACCGCAATTTGCAACAGCAAAGGGTCTGAATACTTTTGTAAATCAAAGATTTCAGTTTTTGATTTTTAATTTGCAAACAATTCAACTGTCATGTTGATTGATTGATGAACAGAAATGGCAAATTTACTAATGTAAGATTAAATTAAAGTGAAAGGGACTGAATGTTTTCTGAAGATTGCCACATATTTCTAACAGGAACCGGTGAGTTGAAAAAATGTTAACCAGTTGAAATTTGAATAACATGTTTTTGGAGGAGAAAGTTTTTTTATTTAGAGTTTAGAAAACGTGTCTCTATGTATGAAAAGTAAAGATAGATTAAAGCTCTCTCAGGCTTCTCTCTAGAGCTCCACTAACAACAGGTCAGTGAGCCAATCAGAAGAGAGGAGGCCCAGAGCCTCTTCTCTGATTGGCTGACAATGAAAAATAAAAATGATAAAATAAAAATATAGCAGATTTCAGGTAAAAACAATCAGAGAAACCAAATCCTGCAAGGTTTGGATGGTGGGTCCAGGTGGGCGGGGCTTGGTGACTGCTTTGTTGTGACATCACAAAGTTCCAGAAGTCCTGACGGCTGGTTTTAAGGCTCAGTTTCTGAATACAGGCTGTGTGCATTTCTCTGTGGACTGAGGCTTTGATACTTTCACAGTATTAATATAGAAGCTAGAGCTGATCTATAATCACACTACACATGGACACAGACCTTTACACTGGAGGAGCTTTAAAGAGCAGACAGTAACTGGCTTTCCTGATAAAACCAGATTTAATTATCATTACTGTTATAATCTGTTTTTCCTAAATGGTCACTGAGGAATTTTCTTCCGTGATATTTTATGTTGTAACCCGTTTCCGTCTCTTTGTCTCCGTCTCTGTCTCTGTCTCCACACAGGCTAATGGTATTAAGATTGGACCCCAGCACCCTACCACCAACTCCACACTGACCGGTAGCCAGGGAGGCCAACAGGCTGGAGGGGGCTGCTGCTGAACCCCCAGAACACACCTCCTCCTTCAACCCCCCCCACCCCCCCCACCCCCCCTCCTCCTCCCCCTCGCCCTCTCCGGCCCTTCCTCGCATTTCTACAGAACTGTCCAGGCTCACTAACAGTTTGTTAACCTCTCTGTCTCTACTGCTCCATTCTTTCACACCCATCCATCCCTCCCTCCCTCTCTGTGTCTCTCTCTCTCTCTCTCTCTCTCTCGTCTTTCAGCCATGTCTTTCGTAAGTCTCTTCGCCGTAAAGGTGGAGAGGCTGCGTTCTCATAAATCATCCTGACTTCCTGCAGTCTTATGAGGATAAGAGTCAGATTCACCTGCAGATAAACTGACCAAATTCTAAAGTTCACCTTTTTCTTTTTTTTGGTTAGATAAACAGGTTTTAATCTTTTTATTTAAAAACATCCATGCATCTTAATTCATGCTGATGTACCTCAGAATTATAAAAAACAAACAAAACAACAACTATATTTTCAGTAACAGTGAGTTGACTTTGTCCAGATAGAGACAGGATCGTGAGTAGAGATTAAACACACTCTTAACAACTGACTGTATGGAATAAACCATGCTCTGTGTTGTGTCTGCACACACATTTGTACATGTTTTTAAAGAAAATTACACAGCACGTTGGCAGCAGGACGTGTTCCTACATGTTGAGTCAGTTTTCATGCTGTGCCTGTGTGTATAGGGATGATATAGGTATTCCAGTATGTCAGGTTGTAAGGATTGGGAGGCTTTCAATTCACTGTATTTTCTTTCCATGAAACAATGTGCAAATTATGTCATTTCGCGCGTCCTCTCTCCCCCCCCCTTTTTTTTTTCATCATGTTATTTTGTTCTCTCTCCGTCTTTGTGTCCTTTTCGTTGACTTGCAAATGATTTGTATTTAATGAACACTACAAACTGGTTGTGACTTATAAAAAAAAAAAAAGAAGTGTTTTAAATTGTCTGGGGAGGGAATAAAAGACCAAACTGTTGAGTGTGAAAATAGATCCTTTTCATAAACGATACAAAAGACAAGCAGGACAGTCAAAGGGATGTTGAGAGCAGTGGCTGCCATTATGAAATTAAAGAATAAAAGGAAAATAGATTGGAAATCAAAACTTTTTTTTTTTTTTCTTTTTGTAAACTGTATTTATCGGGCACATTTCTGTGTATATATGGCTCTTCAGGTTTCTGTAGCTTTTCTTTTGTTTATTGGCTGTTTAGGGTCAAGCTTGGCATGTTAGGTATTTCTCTCCCAGGGGTCGGAAAAGACAGTTCTCATTTAAATCCAAAGGAACCGAGCCGCCCTGTTACATTGAGGGTTGCAGGTGCCGTGTCTTTTAAATGAGGAGTATGAGTGATAACAGGGTGTTAACATGTGCAGAGGCATTAAAAATCCCCGGTGGAGAACAGATTCTAACTAAAAGAAATGTCAAGGCCTCTCCCTTTTTAAGCAAGCTAATATTTTTACCATGAATTAGCGGGCAGGTACATGATGTATGCTGCTCAGAGCTTGATCGATGACTGCTGCGATGTGTTCTGCTTCCACATCAACAATGTAATATGCGCCATTTTACAGTTATGATCATATTTTACTACTTCAGTTACTTCTGGTTCATCCCTCCCTCTCCCCCCCCCCCCTCCTTCTTCTTCTCTTTCTCTGACTGTGTGGTAACATTAGCTCTGTACCTATTTTAATGCCAAACTTATTGCTTACCTGTGTTTTGTCCAAAAAAAAAAAAAAAACGAATGAGGGAAAAAAAAATCAACTAGGCCCCTTTTTAATCTGACCTGAAATCAGCTGTCTGCCTTAACTCCACCCCCCTGCGAGATTTGGACAGCTGCTAAAGTGAATCAAATTGACCCTTTTTATCTGCAGATGGGCATTTAACCACTAGCTAGCCAGCTGACGCTGATGCGTTACACATGCGTAGATACACACTATGTATGTGAGGGACACGAGCTACAGGCCTAGTTTGATCTTTGTGTACAAATTGTGGCATTTCAGATGAATCCAACCCACGTCGACATTTTTTCCTTCCCACCCCCCACCCCCCTCCATGCGCACACACACCGAGCCTGCATACAGTATATGCATGCATACGTAGATGATGCATACATATATTTCAGTCTATCTATCCTAGCTGTTTTCTCTCCAGGCTAACTGTATAACTGTAGGGAGCTTCTGGATTTCACAGCAGTGTGATTGAATCTGTTTTCCTTGACGGTGTGTTCTTCCTCTTCTTTTTCTTTTGTCCTTGTTTTTTTTTTTTTTTATTCCTAGATATATTCGGACAGTTATTAATCTTATTCTGATGATGATTATTCTTTGTAAAGCAACGTGTGAGTGTGAGCGTGTGTGTGAGCGTGTGTGTGAGCGTGTGAGTGTGTGTGTGTGTGTGTGTGAGAGTGTGTGTGTGTGTGTGTGTGTGTGTGTGTGTGTGTGTGTGTGTGTGTGTGTGTGGACCCAGGGGGATTACAGGGGGAGGATCAAGCCAAACCTGACGCATCTATCTATCTATCTATCTATCTATCTATGGATTGATCTATCTATCTTATCAATGTGGCCCTCCTGTCTTGCTCTTCCCTTCTCTTCCTGCCTCTCCTCCTCAACATTATTTGCTGTGTTTGTTCTTTGGAAAAAATAAAAACGAAAAAATGAAAAAATGAAAATGCTACACAATAAACTATAATAAAACATTCTAAACTCTAAACATGTCATTTTGATGGTTATGTGGAGATGGAAAAATACAGTGTTTGAAAAAAAAAAAAATGCATTCGTATCTTCTGTCTTGTTGTTTGCTGCTGACTCCAAGTCTTATGAATCAGCCAATCATAATGGGTCATCTGATTTCTCCATTAAAATGAGTGGGGGGGGGGGACTTGTGTGCTCTTGGATCTCTGCCGTTCGACCTTAAGCAGTCATGGAGATTGTACTCCCACATGAAGGTCAGACAGACTGAGAGCTCTGCTTAATGAATTAAACATTTTGTAACTCATATGTAGTCAGGGACGGTTTGCATGTTCACTGTATGTGCATGACCTTTTTAGAAACGGTCCCTTTTTAAAATCCCCACATTTGTAGGAATGCACCATATTTCTGAGACATCGTTTCAGTTAAGTTCAATTCAATTTCGGTCCTTATTAATATTTACAAAGAGTAAATACACATAGAAATAAAATACATCAATTTATGTCAAAGAGTTAGCAGTGTGGCTACCATAAGCCAATGCTAACATGTTAGCATGTGGAGCAAATAAACTATAAGGTAATTAGGTAGCATGTTCTCATAAGGTACACCTTATAAAGGGTTTATATGGTTCTCCTAATGGCTTTAGTAATGATTAATGAATAATTTACTAATGCTTAAAATATCAATAACAAACATTTATATGAATCCCTCTTCCTCTGTCTGGTGTTTATCCTCCTTCAGTTCATCAGGAAAACTCTGTATTGTCTGTAATCTGAAACTCAATCTGTAATTTAGCTCAACAGTGCTTTTAACTCAATGCTAACTTTAGATAGATAGATATATAGATAGATAAATAGATACTTTATATGCTAACATGCTTACAATAAAAACTCATCTAACACTGCCACATGATCATAGAGGATATGATGTCATTGACAGGCGTCCAGTGAAATGTACAGTTGACTAAAATCACAGATTTCTCTGGTTTGAGAATTGATGGAAACATTTGTAAATATGTAATAACATAACTTGAAAACATGTAGAACACAGTTGTTTTCAGACATTTTCATGTAGAGAAGTTACAGATTATAATTTTAAATACTAAATGGAAATATCACCACAGTCAATAGGATTTGAGAGTAGAATCATTATGAGCTCATTTACTCTTGAGTTTGTTTCCTGGAAAACTTCTCCTGGAAAAGTTTTTATTTCTGGGCAGAGTTGAGTCATGTGAGGCAGCGGAAGAAAGCCAGAAATGAATACATGACTTAACACATAAACAGGAGACTAAACTGATGAGAAATAAACATCAAATTTCTGCAAAACTGCCAACATCTAGTGTCCATTTAAAATCAATGAAAACTGATCCCTCCACCATGTTAGCAAATGTAATAAGCCTTTATCAGAGCGTATATGAAAGGAAATAATCCAGGGTTCAAAGTATGGGGGGGTTGGAGTCTGACTTGCCCCCCACCCCAAAAGAAGTAAAAACAACAGTTCAGGGGGGATAAAAAATGTACATATCCCTCTTACCTGTAATTGTAACTATTACAATATATTTTCCATATTTATGCGTCGAAAATCTCAAAATCAGACACCCCTACAGTGGACCGTACCATTTCTTTACCGTGATGTTAGCTGATCTCACTCCATCAGTGGCTAGCATCTCTGCTCATGTGTGTTGCACAAACAAATTGAGACAATGTAGGTAAATGTAAGTAGCAGTAGCTAACTATCTAGCTTGTTTAGTACACTTTACTTTCTTACCATCTAAGTTTCTGAATTAGATTGTGTCAAGTTTCAACAGATGAACAGTAATGTTAGCTAGTTTCTAACTTTAGCTTGACGTTACAGTTTAGCTAATTAATGTTAGCTAGTTTCTAACTTTAGCCTTAAGTCACAGTTTAGCTAAGTAATGTAAGCTAGCTGATAGCACACTCTTTCATTTCCAGTGTTAGCTTGTCATTTCATCACCAATATAAAATGTTACACAATATAATGTTAGCAAACACTGGAGCTCAGTCATGAGCAGTGAGACAATGGAAGATTAGTTGTTGTAGAAATATGTTTTAACGTCAATAGAGTTTATTATTTCATGTTAATAGTCTTTGTGTGTCTGTGGTGGTTTAGTTAGTCTTTTACCTTTTTGATATTAGCTTCTATAATAGACGCCATCTTTGTTTCCATGCAGGAGTTCAGGACTTTACCTGTTGGGTCATTGAACAATATTAAAATCCATGTTTACTAAAGGCTCTGTAATTGTATTAGCAGCAGTGGAGAGTGAAAGTAATTAAGTACATTTACTCTAAGTACCGCACAGTCTTGAAGTACTTGTACTTTACTTGAGTATTTTCATTTTATTCTACTTTATACTTCCACTCCTACATTTCAGAGGGAAATATTGTTCTTTCTACTCCACTACTTTTATTTTAGTTTAGCTTTAGTTAAACAAGCAAGACACTGTAAGGACAGTAACACTTCACTGAAGCACCTGCACTGTACTGGGTTCCCTTTCGCCCTGGAGAAAAGTTCCACCCTCCGACTGTCATTTTATAATTCACACTCTGAAATAATCATATTTCTGCCTGTAAGAAGCTTTACAGGCACATAACACTTTTGGAAACTCACTCTAGACTTTTCACATCTGCACTTTCGACTTCATGATCACACCGTGATAACACAACTGTGACTATAACAAAAGCAGACATGACGTTCACGGGCAGATTTCATGTCTCTGCATGTTGATTTTGAAAACACACTGAAATGAGCTGAAACCAGGGGCCGTCTAAAAGGGAGGAAATCAGCTGAGAAATCTCTATCTCAGCAGAAATGTAAAATATGTACACTTAGTAGTAAACAGGTGATAAAACGACTGCTTTTACTTTGTGTTAAAACACGGCGAGAAGAGAAAATACTGTGGATGTCTTTAATTTAGAAAATGACTTTTTCTCATGAGCAAAGAATGTTTTATTTAAATACTGTGTGTGTTTTATCCTAACATAGCTTACATTCATATTTAATATATTATTAAAGGAAGTGAATATGAAATGTGTTGTTTTTTTGCAGAAAGGAGGAAGTCAGAAAGTATACAGAGAGTGTTAGGACAGAAAGTGTATGACCATGAGGGAGAGATAGTGTGTGTGTGTGTGTGTGTGTGTGTGCGTGCGTGAAGGCCTCTCTCCTGAGGGCCACATTGTTATGATAAGCAAATTACTGGTCGTGTCAGGGACATCCGCATTACTGCTTGTCCCTCGTATTCCTGCAATCTGCATCACCATTTTAACATTTCACCATTTCAACATCAGTCCAAACTGATTTTAACAAACAGCTGTGCGGTGTATCTCCTGCACTTTATTCTACCGTCCCTTTCCTTGCTGAAGATGTTGTTTTAATCACCTCAGCTACTGTTTCAACTTTTTTTCTTTTTTCCCAATAGATTAGATCATCACAGTTCTGTTTTTACTGGTCGTCCAAAGCAGTTAATAGAAAGACTTCAGTTTATTCAGAACTGCGTATTACTGTGGTTTTAGTTTCACTCCACCGGCTCCTGGTATCTTTAAGAATAGATTTTAAGTTCCTTTTACTTGTTTTTAAAGCTTTTAATGGTTCAGAACCGGCCTACATTTGTCGTTTTATAATAAACAATTTTACGCACTAGAAAATAGGCAGCACAGCTTTTTTTTTTTAACTATGCTCCAAAACTATGGAAAACTCTGCCAACAGCTGTAAGAGATGCTCAGTGAACATTTATAAACAACTGAAATCTTATTTATTTAGCTTGGCTTTTAATTCATTCTCTCATATTCAGCTATTGTTACTGGTTTCTGTTTTTATTTTCATTTTACATATTTTATCACCTACTTTTTATTGTCTATTTTCATTGTCCTTCAATCCGCCCGTATTTTATTGTACTATTTGATTTTTTATTGTAAAGCACTTTGAGCCACATCTCTCGTATGGAAAGAGCTCGCTATATAAAGTTTATTATCGCCATTATTATTTTTATTAAATTATTGTAAGATTTAGTCCACTGTTACCATTCCTCGTGACCTAATGTGGTTCCTATTATGGAATATTATTATGGAAATGATTTGAGAAGTGAATTATAATAATTCTAAATAACTTAACCAATAACTTCCAGTAAAATTCCAGTAAAAGATAATCATTCCAGACAAATAAAGGGATTTTCTTTCTTATTTTCATGCCAAAAAGACAGTAAATATGGAGGGTCTACACCTGATTTGTGTAACTCAGTCTCTGGAGGTGGAGCTAGCTTCAGCTGGACTTTAGCATCGCTCATCTATATCACTGTCAGACTCATGAAGGATCAGCATTTCAAATTTTATACAGTAGAATCAGAGATGTCATCTTTTTTTATTCCGTACATTCCTCTTTCTTGTAGAAATCTGGCCCCTGCATTACCCACGATGCAACCTGATGAACGTGACGATACAGATCTGGGTGGGTTGTGCTAGTAGCAACTAACGTAGGAGCCTCTTCTCTTTCCAGCTCCACACCCCAGGTTTTCTTCTCATAGACTTCACACCCAACTGACACTGACTCAAGTGACGTCATTGTAGTTTATTTATCTTTTTTGTTTGTTTGTTTGTTTGTTTGTTTGTTTGTTTGTTTGTTTGTTTGTTTGTTTTTTACATGTGCAATAGTAGAACCCAAGGTCTGGAAACAGACGTTGATGTGTAAAATCAGTGTCATTTCCTTTTAAGACAACACTTGATCATCTTAACATCTTCATATCATATTCTCTTTAACTCCTACACCAGCGTTTAATCATGTTTATTTCTATGCAATTATATTTATTCTAATTCATTTTATACTTTATGCCGTGTCCTTGGGTAGGTGCCTTGAATGGCGTCTATAAATAATCATATCATATATCATATTACATGCAAGAAAAAAAGGTAACCTGTCCTTTAATCAATGAAAAAAACCCTCATGTATGACACACAGTTTCACTGGCATTACAGGTAACAAGTAAATCCTCTGTCTTTTAATCTACCATCCATTCAAATGAGCATTTGTCAGGTTCAGTTCCAATGCTAGATACATTCTTTACACAGTTCAAATGTAGATATGATGCATATGATGCAAAAAAAGTTATTTTTAAAGCTGTGTAACAGTGCAGGTTTTTTTTTCACATTGGAATATGCAAAAAAAATGAAGAAAAACAATCAAGTATGAATGTATGTATATGAATGGTATACCTTCTCTAGATCAAAATATCTCTTTGCTTGTATGAAACTCCTCCAGAAACCTCCTTCGACTCCAAGCTGCATTTCCTCATTCTTTGTAGGCCTGCCTCCGAGGATGATGATAGGGCATGTTCAAACTCAGGAACCAAAACAATCTCCTACCGCCATGTTGTGAGCAACAGGGAAAAGCTGACACAAGAATACCAGTGTATTTAATATAAATAGTTTAAAATGATAGCCTCTGATATTTGGTGTGAGTCTTACGAGCCAGATATAGAGCTGTGGAATCAGACATTTTGGGGGGTGGCTCAGTTAGCTGCATGTGACAGATGCAGATCTATGGAGACAGAATTGAAATTGCATCGCTGCAACAAACTTCACTGTGCTCAGTTTATTTCTATTTATTTATGTATCTATGTATTTTTAGGATGAAGCTGCTGATTCCACTGAGAATGCAGGAGCACAGCACAAACTTTTGAGCCTCCAAGGACAAAAAAAGATGATAACCAAAATGAAAATAAATTTGATTCGAGTTGATTAATATGTTTGTGTTTCTCACATCAGCTCTAAACTTTGCTTTCCAGTCCTCTGGTTTGGACTCAGGACGTGCCAAACTAGTCCCGGCCTATTCTTTGTAAGGTCGAGCTCCTGGAGAAAAGCCGAGTGAGGAAATACTCATATTGAGCAGTTTGTGAAATTGATCTATTGTGTAACAGTTAAATCACTGCTATAAGTTAACTGATTTCATAATTGTTATTTTCTGGAGGGGGAGGGGCTACTGTCTAATGCTGGCACTAGCAGGCCACAGTAGCTGACTGGGTCCTAACCTATGAGGGAATTTCACAACTGACAAAAAGGCCATTTTGTAACTAGGTTGCCTTTGACATGTGAAGTTATTTTCAAAATTAAACTACAAGTATCCGGGTAAAGACATTAAACATGGGAATATGGTACTATTGTACAAACAACATAAATCAAATACCAAGAAAGCATTATCAACCAGGAGTTACAGCCACCTGCCGGCTGCATGGGACATAAAAGAGTGACGTATTGTGAGCTGTGTTAGATTAGAGGTTATGGGGCATCCCTGTGTTAATGTTTATATAAAGAGAAAGAAAGAGACTTATTCCAGCTTCTTTTACAATGCAGACCTTGTGCTCATGTCAGTCATAATCAGCACAGAAACATTCAAATGAAGTTTCCTCTTCCTGTTGGCTTGACACTTTTCCTGTTTGCACAATCATGGCAATGAAGACTCTTTGACCCAGTGGTTGCAGGGTTGTTGAAAAGCCGGGCAGGTCGCTGTTAGAGTTTTCCTCCCGATACAGTCATTCAACAACTCACAAGAAACACGACAATCTGGAACAAACTCTTATGCAATGAATTACCATGTCACTAAAACATACATTATTAGTTTGGGGTCTGAAAAACTGGAAACCTTTGCTTTCCCCTAAGACTCACACAAGGCATGGATGTACAAATCAGAGGTATTGAACATAAAACAAAGAAATTTAAAGCATCACAGCACGAGTTTATAACTATAAAGATTAGACCTATCACCACATCCAGCACATATTTATTCCTGGAGGCAAGTGATTCATCCCTCTACATAATAAATAAATATGATCATTTTAAACTTATTTGTCCTGATAAATGTTAAGACACACGTCACCAAACAATTTCCCCTTTGCTACGTTTTTTAGCACAAGAAATCTGAATGAATTACCACGTCACTAAAACATACATTATTAGTTTGAGGTCTCTGGCATGTGAAAAAGCTTTGTTTTCGTCTAAGACTAACACAAGGCATGGATGTACAAACCAGAGGTATTCAACATAAAAAAAGATTAGACCTATCACCACATCCAGCACATATTTATTCCTGGAGGCAAGTTATTAATTTATCTACTTATTAAATAAACAAATATGTTAATTAAAAACTCGTTTGTCCTGATAAATGTTAAGACTATTACAAACTATTTTCGCTTTGCTAAGAACAGTGGCCCGGGATATCGGTTTGTATTGTGCTTCCAAACAGGTTTCTGGCTGCTATTGTGTTTATCTTATGTATTATATCATTCCATTTAAACACTTAGAAAAATACATTAAATATGGACTCAATAAATCATAGTCTAATTGACTCAGATATATATTTTTCCATCGCTATATGAGAGCTTATAGAGAGCTTCACACGGGCATGGCGAGGTCAGTGACCGCGCACGCTGCCTGTTTATCTGTATGAGAGGTCCTCGGGAGCGCGCCCCCCCTGGCCAAGGAAGGTGAGCGAGTGTCTGGAGGGGAGGACTCGGGAGCGCGACCAGCCGAGGGATCGATCGGATTAAACTCGATTCGAGTGAAATTAACACAAAGGAGAGAAGAGCAACGCACACTAGTCGGCGAGGTTGCGGATGCGAGACACGCCGGAGAAATATTTAATGAAAAACATAAAACTTGAACTTTTTTCCCCCTCTGTTTATTTATATTTCACACGAAAAAGGACCACGGTGGATTTTTTTTTCAAGCAAGCGGAGATACTAACCCTACCAACAAGGAGTTGATTTGATAAAAGAAAAACCCCAAAGTGACCGAGCTTGCTGGGTAAGCTAACAAATGCCCCTTTTGAATGAGTGAATTTTACATTTTGTCGAACATATTTCAGCACAAGTGTGATTGTTTGGTTGTAACCGCTGGTTCTCGATTAGAACAATTTATATCCCCTCTGAATAGTAAGTTTTCCATACTTTTTTTTCAGCGCTATCGGACTCTTTAATCCGCCGTGCGAGTTGGGGTTTCAGTCGAATGGGCATTTCGTTCAGGTCCAACTCAATGGAGAGACCGTGTTCAGGGGGCTGCTGG
Source organism: Seriola dumerili (assembly GCF_002260705.1). NCBI lineage: Eukaryota > Metazoa > Chordata > Actinopteri > Carangiformes > Carangidae > Seriola > Seriola dumerili. The sequence goes on from NW_019176147.1 coordinate 586,649, forward strand.
TTTTTATTTAGCTTCAGTTATTATTTTTCTCATTTCACCAGAAAGTCATTGAAGGTCCATGTAGCTGCCATGCCGACATGCTAACAATAGCAAGTTTAGCTTTGCCACCCGCTGTATCGCCGCTTCGCATACACACACACACACATACACACACACACACACATACAACACACGCACAACAGTCCCATTAGTCAGTTGAAAAGTGGAAAGAAAAATTTCCAGCACAACACTGAGAGCGTCTCTGTTTCCGAGCCCATCTCCCCCGGCAACTTGTTGAATTTTTGTAACGCGAAATGTTGACTTGATTGTGTTTTTAAAAAGTGTGTGTTAGCCCTGTTAGCTAATTGTGTTGAAGCTTCTAGGAGACACGAGGTGGCTCGAGCGTAGAGGTGAGTCACTGGCCGACTGAATGAGCGGAGCTCTTTGAGGGAGATTCCCAGCGGAGAATACTTGGCAGATATTACCCCAAAAACGCTTTGCCTGGGTTGAATTAAAGTGTTTTCACATAAAAGTGTGAATAATAGTTGTATTTCCACTGAGTATGTGTGTTTTTATGGGAAGGGGGCAGTGTGAAGTGCACGTAGTAGTCGCTAGTTTTATTGGACGGAAGGGACAGAGCAGTGGAGAGGAGGAGGGGGGGATCTGTGAGGCCAGGCGGTCATTCCACACAACCATGTTTTTCACGTTGTTTGTAACACGATTTGTGTCACCGAAACACCCCTAAGTGTTCGAAGAACACTGCTGCGTTGATATGCAGCCTCGGAGCGGGGAGTAAAGTGTCTTATTTTGAGGAAAAACCCGAGATGAGCGAGTCGTTCCTTGGTCCGGAACGACATGCGAAATACCGCTGATAGGCTAATTAGCCGTGCTAGCCGCTGGAGGTTAGCCCAGCGCTAGGACACAGAAGTTCAGCTAGCCTGCTAGTGGGTCCTCATCCTCATTGTGTACGAGCGGCGACCATTACCCCCCCCACCCCCACCCCCCACCTCTGGTAACCGTCGGTGCCTAGCTTTCGGGCAGGGAAATTAACTTTACGAATCTTTGGTTTCACTTTTTGTCGAAGTTAAACGGCAAACTGAGATTACCTGTTCTCTATTAGGTGTTTTCTGAGTTCGGGCGTTTGTTATGACAGCTTGTTTTGTAACGTCTCACTGTATCCGGCCACCGAAGTTTGATAACCACCATGGCTACACTTGTTACTCGGTGCGGACGGGAGAAAACGCTTCTTCCCACAACACCTGCCGGTGCTGGTTACAGCTACGCATCTCTACGGGACACACTAACGGCTGTTTCTCTGCCGTTAGCCTGACTTTTACCGCGTGTCTGTCGTGCTGCCCTCTCTCTCCATTATGTGCGCTATAATCGGTCAACTTGCATAATGGTCACCCTGTCGCTCTCGCACAATTTTGGCCGCGCTAAAATCACTGAAACAAACAGCAACAACAACACCACCACACACACACACAAAAAACAAACAACCAAAGCGTTGTTGGTCCTCAAAGCACACACACTCACTCACACACACACACTCGTCGCTATTCATTCTCACATGGTGGTTTTATTCACAGTCTGACACATTCAGTGGACATGTGCTAGTTCGTTATTTTCCTCCTCCTGTCTGCTTCAGAGCCAGGAGCCTCTACCCCCACCACCTTGTGTCTGTGAGCCAAGATGGCAGCTAGTCATGTTTAGCAGGCCACAGAGGGAGAGATAAGAGGCCCCGTCCACACACACACACACACACACACACACACAACAGATGTTCAGCACTATTTGGTCTCTCTCGTTTGTCTCCGTCTTTTCTTGTGGTTAAAGTTGAGGCACTCTTTCCCCCTTTTGGGCTTCAATGCTGCCTTGGTTTGTTGGACTAAACTGTAACTTGGACTAAGTTAAATTTCCTCCTATGTGATCCAGATTTAGTGACAAATCATATATTTTTAATGGCTTTTATTCTTTTTAAATGGTGCTTTTTTTTAAAGTTCAAACTCAAATTGGCTTTTACTGGAAGTTGTGTTGGTGACCTTGGAGTTGCTTTTCTTAACTCTGGCTGTAATCCTTGAGGTTAAAAACACAAACGTCTGATACATAGGCAGTAATAAGATCAATATTTCGTACTATAGAAAGTAAAGTGTTGGTTAAATGCCACTTGAAACGATTGCTTGTGTGTGATTTGTACTTAAGCCTAAAGAAAAATCTGGTCCCTTGTTCTCCAGAAATTACACATCTTTGTGGTGGTATGGAGATAACTATGTGAAAGATGTAGATGTTTGTCATGCCTGTGCCCATTATGCTGCCAGTGTACCTGACATGGCCTCCCACACAGCCAGGGAAATCCCTGCCACTTTAAACTAGGGGTCAAATAGGGGATACACCACATGAAGCAAGGTGAGTCATACATTAAGAGTTAACGTGACATTTTTAATCACCATATAGATATATTAACCATTCTCCTGCACGCTGAGGCCTTGTTCAGTCACTTTATCGTATGGAAGAGTGAATGCTGTTTGGCACACGAGTCCATCATCGTGTCGCATCTTTGAATAAGCTGTCCCCTGGTTGTTTTGACAATTTCACCCATTTACCAATTTGAGCTTTCAGTTTTCATACTGCGCCTGAATCGCTCAGAGCACAAGGGCCAGATTAGGAGAGGCCAAAGTTTAAAATAAGTTTGTGTGTGTGTATGAGGGGATGAAAAGCCAGTAGTACCCCTAAAGACATTCAGAGACCACTCTAAACAAAATTACCATCAGTCTAGAGTTTTGGAGATTTTTTTGTTTTTATCTGGTGTATGGGTGATGCAGTTTTTCTAATTTGCATACTTTGTGGGAATTGTTGTATTTATGAAGTTGCTGCAGATTTGTTTTACCAACTTCCTTCCTGAAAGCTGCACTTATTTTTCTGATCAGACTCCAGACTTGAAAGTAATCACTGAAGCATCCCCTTACTATAGCCAGTGTAGGTTTGACAGTGGATCATACTGACCACCAGGTGATATTGAGCTGACATGTTCTTTCAGTAGATAGTAGATCCTGATGGACGGTCGGGCGTTGAAAGCCTGGTATTGGGTGGCTGAGCCAGAGCACTGGTGTTTGTTAGGGTGGCCATTTTGTCTCCTATCATCATGTGTTGTTGGATGGCAGCCCTGTTAGCAGAGATGAGAAGTGGTGCTGTTGTTTGTCCCCATCACTGTTTGTCTCTTTCATCTTGCCATCTATCGCTCCACCTCCACCCCCTCACCCACCCACTCCCTCTTTGCCCTTGCACGAGCTCCCTCCTCTTCTTTCTGCTCTTCATTCACACCTTTTCTGCCTCTCTCGTTCTCTCTCCGCCGCCCCCCCACCCCCTCCCCTCCCCTACGTTCTCCCATTTCCAGCCAAGAGGTTAGCACCATGGGGAAATTCAAAACTGTTGTCATGACTGTCTCTCTCGCTCGCTCTCTCTCATCCCTCCTTCTCACCTGTCACTCCCTCCTCTTTCCCCCTTTGCCTCACTCGTCTCCCCTATCCCCCTCCTGCAGCAAGGGCCTTCTGGACCAAGTGCTCTGCCTAGAAGAGAGAGGCTGGTGTTAGTAAAGCTCTCAAGTGTTTGTGTGTGGGCTGAATGTGTTTTTCTCTCTCTCAATTTGTGCACATGAGGGTGTTTTTACTATATTTGTGGGGTCCTACAACCAGGAGCGCACTATACTTGTCAGGTCCCACAGCGTTGTGAGTTTAAATGGTTTACTCTTCGTTTTAAGGTTCACGTTAGGTCCTTATGAAGATATAGATGTACAAGGGGGTGTGTGTGTATACATCTCTGACCCATATGTGTGCTTGCCTTCTAATCTATCCTTGACCTCTCCCAGTGTTGATGTATGACACATCCTGTTTTGCCTCTTCATCCTTCTGCACTCGTACGCCGTCTAACCCCACTGCTGCTGGGAAACAAATAAGCAAAGCTAAAAACCCGGGACATGCCACTGGAAATATTTTGGCGTGATGATATCCCATCGCTGAGAGAAAGCAGCTTGAATCAGCGCCACAAAAATCTCTGAAGTTTCCTGGTGCATGGCACAGATGTGGCACCCGCCTCTCGAGTGATGCACACGGCTCGACCTCCAGTTTAGGAAGGTGGAGATGGATGGTAAGGTCAGAGAGAGGACAGGTAAAGATGTGTGCACCTCCTTAAAAGTGTCGCGCTTTTTGTGCGTTATTGTTAGTTAATGTTGGTCATTATCTCTAGTGCTATCTCCAGCTGAAATATAACCCAGCTGTAGTTATAAAAACACTTCTTAGGACTTTGTTCAGGCCCTCAACGGAGGCACTTTTGATCCTCAAGAGAAAATGTGTGTGTGTGTGTGTGCGCGCGCGTGTGTGTGTGGAGGGGCTCTGGCAGTTAATTGGTTGTTAGCAGGCAGGCAGGCGGGGCAGGGAAGGGAAGTGGCCAATATCTGCGAAAAAAGTCCAGACCTGCCTGTCCCATTGAGGGCATGTCAATAGCAGTGATTGATTGGGGAGATGAGATGTGGGGGTAGCACGCTGGAGAGCCTGGTCTATACACTGTGTGTTTGTGTGTGTGTGCGCCTTCCTGTTTGCTGTTGCATAAAGGCCTACGTCAGTGTGTTCAGGGTTGTGGGAAATTGATCACGAGAAGCCTTTCTTTGGAAGCTCCTCTCTTATTCATATTTTGTTTAAAAATTAAAATCTAGACCGAGAATCAAGAAAGCACTGCCTGTGATGTTCTCGTTTGCTTAGAAGTATTTCCAAAAGCTTCACGTACTTTCTCTGCACAGTGATGACAAATCTCTCAACAGCCCAAAAACCACTGGTGTTTTTTTTTTTCCCAGACTCCCAGGTAGTGACAAATCCTGTAGTTTTTGAAAAGTCTACCACCTTTTTTTTGAAATTTCTGAGTTGCAGGGTTTTCCCCCCGAAGCCTGTAACAGTGGCAGGATGCCGGTGTGAAAACTAATTTGCATCACTGAGTAACTGTTTCCCCCCCTCCTCACCTGCAGCAGTTTGATCTCTGATTTTCATGTACGTTTACACACTCCATATTGAAAATTGAGGGATTTAAAAAAAAAAAAAAAAAAAAAAAAATGACGTCTCTGGCGTCGCTGGGAGAAAAGTGACCATAACTCAGAGTGTTCAGTAGATATCATCTTACCTGGGTGTCATGACATTCCTCTTCACCTGAGCTGACTGTGCGCCAGATGCTGCAGCCCCTTGTTGACCGTGATATGTAAGATTATAAACTCACGGGGCACTTTATTAGGAACACTGTGCTAATACTGGGTAGTTCCTCCCCTTCTCTCTAAGTACAGCCTCAGTTCTTCGCAATATGGAAACCAGTTTGCATTGTGCAGTTAAATTCTGCCTTTTATAACTCTACAACTGCAGCGTCGAGCATCGTGTTACTTCCTGTCTACAACAGCACTTGCATGCCCCTGGTCATGTGATGCAAGTAATGCTATTGCAATATGCAATTTAAAAAAAAAAAAAAAAAAAAACGCTATATAATGCAAGTTAATTGAGGCTTATCTTATCTTATCTTATGGGCGGACATTATTCACGGAGCTTGAACGGTCGTCTTATCAGTGTGCACGTGACCTTCAACTGTCCAGTGTTGGTGAGAGCTGTGTCCGCTGCAGCCTCAGGTTTCTGTTCTTGGTGACAGGAAGTGGAAGCTGCTGTGCATTCTGGGATGCTTTTCTGCTCCCCGCAGTCGCGAAGAGTTATTGTCTGAGTTATTGTAGCTTTTCTTTTCTTTTTCTGTCAGCTCCAGAATGAAATGCCGGTTCCTAATAAAGCGCTTTTCTAGATCAGAAATCTGTTGTTCCCAGTCCCCAGCGAGAGCAGCTTCGGTTTCCATCCAACCGTGGCACAAAATTGAATATTAGGAGTTGGTTGTTGACGTAAACAGCTGGGTATAACCACGGCACAAGAAGAGGAACGATGATGTAGTGACCAGAACATCAGTCAAACCGCAACTTGATGAAAATATGGTATTTATGTTTAAGTCATTAATCTGAGGGACGTTGCCGTCTCCTCATGTTTGGATCTGTAAAGGATTTTTCTTTTTGTCTCTTCAGTGGAGCAGAAGCTTTTCATTTGGCTTTAATTGATACATCAACTTTTCCACCTCCAGACAAGATTGAATCTTTTTTTTTTTCCCCAGAGATTCTGTAACTTTTCTCTCTGGTTTTTTTTTTTTTTTTTTCTGCACATATTGAAGTTGCAGGTGAATGGAAACCCACCTACTGTCTGAAAACCTTACAGTGAATTCTCGCAGCGATAAAACAGCTGCAGAGATCTGTTAAAGAGCCATAGCTCTGGTTCGAGTTATACATGTAGGGCTCTGGCTCTTAAAGGATTCAAAATTATTCCACTGACCTCACCACGCACGGAGGCCGATCAGAACGTGACCCAGATTTGTCTTCCAAATCACGCATGATTTGCATCAGCTTCTTTACAGCTCGTTCTAAATGCGTTTCATACCTAGTGACCTGTTTCTTGAACGAGCGGAGATGACCAGTCACAACGGAAGCAAGTTATTCTCGAGATAAATTCCCTCCTTCATGCGCCACTGGGGGGGACGACGACGAACTGGTTTCATCTTACGTTGTGAACCCCCCCCCCCCCATGTGTGCAGTGACTTGAATGAAGTTCGTTTTTGTGGGTCAGTTTCTGTAGAGATCACATCGGAATCGGATCTACAGCGATCAGGTTGGCAGATTGAATCGTTCCTGACAGCTCTTTGCTTTCTGCTCGTCTTATCTGAGCAGCCTTTTATAATCACACTCATTGTGACTTGCCTCTGAATTGAACCTACTTCAAAACAAAGAACTGTGATACTGTTTTGACGTCCAGCGCGGGACGATATGAATGAATGACTGATTTTCTTTTGACCTTTTTTTTTTTTTTAATTTAGAAGAAAAGTTTTGACAAGTTGAAGGAAATAAGAGAATTCACAGGATAATTAAAAATGTAATGATGGTTTTTTTTTCCGGTGTCATACTTCTCTCGGTTTCTATTCCTCCCTCTGTCTCTCTGGTTGATTCGCTCACAAATGCGAGTGATTTCCAGAGAGTAGACAGTCAGTTTCAGAAACCGTATAACAGGTTCTTTTAGCTCAGTGAACACACACACACACACACCCACACACACACACACACCCACACACACACACACACACACACACACACACACACACACACTGTCTCTCGCCCTCCTCGTCCTCTGTGATCAGGCTGAGAGCTGGCCAGTGGTTTTTCCTACCACATGGTAAAGGCAGGGAACAGATTGGATAAACACAGCCCTTTCCTGCTGACCCACCCCCACTGCCCACCCCCTACAAACCCCCCCCCCCACCGCCACCCCCCCCCCCCCCCCCACCTCCAAACACACACACTGCCCGACATGCACACTGCGCACACACACACTGTCCATTAACGAAGCAGCCGTGCGTAACATAACCAGATTTTCTCGAGCTTCACTGCTTCTCTCTTTCTTCTCTCGCTCTCTAGATCCCCTCCTCCTCCACCTCCTCCTCCACCTCCTCCTCCTCCACCACCTCCTCCTCTTCTCTCTTCCTTCCTTCCGGGCCTCAAATCCCAGCCCCAAACACACGGCCCTGCATCCCCTCACTTGAGCGTAATTACACACACAGCTAGCCAGCTCCTGCGTGCTGTCCTCCATTTGGGAACAAAGGTATAAATTATAGCGGCTTAGATCCTAGTGGTAATGGGAGGTGGGTGGGTGCACACGTGTTCTCCAGAGGAAGAGGGAGATCACTCACTTCATGTGTCTTATTTAGGTTGCGTCTGCTGAGCTTTTGGTGTAGTTTGTTTCTTTGGCTCTGTTTTGTTTGTCTGTGCCTGCCTGCCTGCGTCTCGGAGGAAACATGGTGTTGTTGACATGGCAGAGATTTCCTGTTGTAAAGCCTGGAGGCTACAGACAGTTTAGCCGCCAAACTGTTGACAGCACAGACAGGACTGCATTCAGTCGCTGTTGGCTGATCACTCTTCCTCCTTTCTCTCGTCACCGCAGACTAAGATTGCGCACGCCATGTGATTTAGAGTTGTGCGGTCAAGTTGTGTTGTGACATTTTAGATCAGTCGCGACAGATAAAATCAGAAAATTTCCTTTTTTCTTTCTTTTTTTGCCAAAAGTTTTGTTGTTTAAAATAAACAGATAAAGAAAAGGATCATTTTCCCCTCTCAGCTCTGACTCGGTGCATCTGCAAACTGTCCACCGGATTCCTCCGACTAGGTCAGAGAGAGGCTTTCAACAATGTTTACACCTAGAAACACGAGCGTTGTGCCAAAGAGTGCCGAGCGCCTGCAGGTTCTCATTCCACACACAGTTTACACTGTGAGGTGACGTCAGAGACCGACACACCTTCGCTCAGTCTGGAAGAAGTTATTAGTTAAATCACCCGGTGTGGGGACTGGTAGAACTAGAAATTTGACACTGGGTTACCCGTCAGTGTTGACACACATTTTGACATTTCAACAGCCAACAAATGTAATAGGACAAGAAGATGACGTGCATTTAAAGTGCACAATACTGCGATGAGCTTTTTTTTTTTTAAAGAAATACACCTATTTGCGCCTGTTCATATATAAGTGGGACTTCGTATTGTTGTGTTTGCATTACAGTTCCTGTTTGGGTTTCTGTTAAATGAAGGCTCATCTCTAATGCTCTACAGTGAATGGCAGTGTAATGCCTCTGGCTGCTGGAGAGGCCATTCAGTCGCACTAACTTGGCAGTGATATTCTGTGGTTTCGGCTTGGCTGAACGGACGGCCTCGATAATTGTGGTTTTGACAGAGCTGCGCAGTCAGTGTGAATTCCTGAGCCCGGCTGGTGATCGCCACTTCATTTATCAAGTCGGGCCACAGCTACACATGTTGGAGCCGCTCGGGTGATTTACGTGTTGGTTTCAGGTGAGGAGGAACTTGTGGAGCTGTTAATTATGTTGTTGGACTCCAGCGGTGACGGAATCGAACCCGGGTTTTATATTTCGTCTCTGTTTGAACTGGATAATAAAACTGTCGCGTCAAAGTTGTGATACAGTTCATCGTGTTTTATTTTGGGACGTCGTTTGCTTGGAGTAACAACGCACAAGAGGATCAAAGGACAGACTTTGTTCCCGTCTTCAAACTATCTCAGCTGTCTGCTGTTTGTTATAGCTGCAACAATTAGTCGATTCATTGATTATTCAATTAAAACCAATTTACTTCACTTTTCAAACCCAAACTGCCAGACTTTTGATCGTTCTGGGTTCTCAGATATACCACTGCTTTTCTTGGTCTTATCATGGACTATGTTTTGATTTTGGGTTGTTGGTCAGACAGTTTGTTCTTTTTCACACTCAAGGTGTTTTTTTGTTATTGTTTTATTACACCAAAGGATCATCAATAAATTGAGAAAATAACCTGCAGTTAGTTGCAACGCTACCGTCCAACCATTGTTTAGTTCATTCAGTTGCCTACATAGGCGCGTGTGTGTGTGTGTGTGTGTCATCATGGTAAAATCACCCTCTGTAGCAGGAACAACCACAGAGCTGGTTTGTGTGTTAAGTGAAATGACTGTGACTTAATATTTCAGTTTCTGATCAACAGGCTGATATTTAGTGTTTTTCCTCCCTCATCACACAGACTATACTCTGCCCTTTTCTCCAATTAAATATAATAATTTGAATATATATATTTAATAAGAGTTTCTGTTGCCTTAATGACAGAGTTTACTTCTGTAGGAATATATGCAACTGATGGGGACATTAAGCAAGTCTTTAATTTCATGACCAGTCTTTACTTGGTTTGTTACTCAGCACCTCCTGTACTGGTGCACCACTGATAATGGAGGTGATGAAGTTTCTTTTATTAACTCATCATCTCCCTCTCTTGAAACTGGCCCCTGTGTTTTTTGTTTTTTGGAGGTTGAGCGTGTATAAGCCATCACCTCTGAAGACGCTGATAAACATCAGTGTGCTTTCGTGAAGCCACATAACTGAACACAACCTCTCAGTTGTGTCACTATTGCTTTCTCTTTCTGCCAGCGAACGGCTCATTGACGGGCCTGTATGTGGTAACAAACATGCATGTATTAACCACCAAGTGTTTTTAGGAGGTGAAAGAGGAAGGCAGATTAGCACTGATGCTGTGGTACACAGCTGCAACTAACAGTTATTTTCTCAGTTAACCGGTTAATCATTTGGTCTGTAGGATGTTTTTATAAAAGAAAAAAAAGTTCAAAACAAATCACAATTTCTCAAAGCCGAAAGTTGAAATATTCAGATTATTTTTGTCCAAAACCCAAAGAGATGCTAGCCAGAACGAGCCAATCAAAACCCTGTATATCGGTTCCAATCACATGCGTTTCGATCAATACTAATTCATACAAAGTGTTTACGACGACAGATGGAGATGACTAAAATTTGACTTTTTTTTTTTTTTAACACCCGTGTGTCACTTGATTTGTCTCCGAGGGCATACTACATCACGGTGGCGTTGACATGTTCACGCTGAATCCAAATGTAAGGGCCCCGTGTTGGTGTGGGCGTGTTGCTACAGGAACACGAGCCGCCGAGCGCAGTGTGAAGACTTAATCAGCTGCCGAGACACTACACTACACTACACGGCAGTTTGAGTTAGTTATGAATAAGAGCTGAACAGTCAATCAAAATATTATTGATTTACGCAATATGGTCAAGTGTAATTTCCAAATCACAAACATGTCACAACCACAGACGTGCTACAGAGACACGACTAATATCATGACTCATATCCCTCAAAATAATCGCATTGATTGATTGTGTTTTTGCACATCGTCCACCTCTATTATAGATATAGGAATTGGGCACCACTTTACAATAAGTTCCCCCTTTTATTAAGGATTTATAAAGGGTTTATAATTAGGTTATTAATTTGGGTAACACTTTACTACTCATAAACTATTATAAACAAGTTATAACAGTTGATGCAGGCTCACTGTTTGGCAAGATCAAGTTAATGCTTAGTACTCATTAATCTTACTAATGAGTTACTATTATAACTGGTACAAGAAGCCTTATAGTAACTCATTATTAAATGCTGATGTGTTTTACACTTTACAACAAAAGGCTCCTTTTTACCAGTTATAAATAAAGGACAGGTACAAATGCTTTTTATCTAATGTGTCACAAAATTATAACACATTTGATTTATAAAGTTTGAACAAGCTAATTAATAAACATCCTTTTATAAGAATGGTCTTATTGTAAAGTGGTACCAGGTAAATGGTACCTGTGATGTCGTCCTGTCTACGGTGGTTGTTGGGACAGATATGGTCCCACCTCCGCTGGATTCCTCACCATGTGCAGGTTACGGCGGCGGCGGCGGGGGGGGGGTGTGGTTGGCTAAATGCCTCATCCTTTGATGAGATTTGACGTCTAAATCGGCACATTGACCGTTCACCTAATTCCCTCTGCAGTAACAGCTGGGCCTCAGTGCCAAACTCTGTGTGTGTGTGTGTGTGTGTGTGTGTGTGTGTGTGTGTGTGTGTGTGTGTGTGTGTGTGTGTTTGCTGTGAGATGGAGATGAGTGTCGGAGCTTGGGCTGAAGAGGAGTGAAGGCCTGTCTGCTCCATGACTGAGGGAGAGTTTACTCAGAGACAACGAATCTCCTACCTTCCTACTTTTAACTAGAGCTGTGATCTGATGAAAGCCCCAAGGCTCACATGCACGCACGCACACATACATGCAAACACACACACGCACACACGCTTATACCAGCTACAGATAATGTATATAGTACAATTCACAGTGTAATGTTGTGTGTGTGTGTGTCTGGCAGAGCTGACAGGAAATCAGTTGCCTTTGTAGTAGCTTGCAGCAAAGGATGTGAAATTACACTTGATTACTCTCACCTGCCATATACACATACACATACACACACACACACACACACACACACACACACACACACACACACACACACACACGTCTTCCTGTAGTGATTGACATATACAGGAAGTGATGTAACAGTGTTTCATAGCTGCTGCTTACACTGCTGTGGATATAGTAGCTGAACGCGAGTTTTGTAATGGCTATGCATCTGTTGTGTGTGTATATATACACATACATAACCATTAGAAACACACACACACACACACATATATAATATATATATTTACATATACTCACAGACCCCTTTCATTTTTCCACTTAAAATAGAAAATTCTCATACATCACCAACGGACAAACAGAATTTTAGAAGATTTTGCAAATTAGAAAACAAACTGAAATATCACATTGACATAAGTATTCAGACACTTTACCGTGACACTTGAAATTGAGATTCGGTGCGTCCCATTTCTCTCGGGGAGAAGGGTCGGCCTTGGTAAGAGGGGTGACCAGGAATCTGATAGTGACCGGATCCTGTGTGGAGTCTGGCGTCTAGCGAAAGGATGTTTATCTGCCTTTTCGTCTTTACTAGTTCACTATAGCTTGGTAGAAAAAAAAATACTAATTTAATTCACTGTGCTGATTGTTGTTGATGTTCTGTACGCCTTAAATATCAATATAACTTTGACCATTTCATTAGCTTTCTGAAATGTCTAAAGCAACTATCTTTGACTTCCCATTGCTTACTTTCTTGTGTATAACTGCTGATACCGATATATCTGTAATTGGCTTTTAAATCAGTTGATGATATCCGATGTATCCGTCAACTGTTACTCTGGATATGCAGAAACAAGCAGTAATTTAACAAATGAATCATCATCATCATCATCATCATCATCATCATCATTCAGTTAAACATTGTTCCACATGAGCCTGGCTGCAGCGCTGGCTTTGTAGTTGAGCAGCTACTGTGGAAAATACAGTGTCAGTCTACTTGACTTAAATGCTACGTTAGCAAGTTGACCATTAGCGCACAGAGGTAATGGCATGTTACAGTATAGTATAGTAGCACTGTTAAAACATATCTGTTGAACATAATATAGTAAAGAGTAGAGTAGCACCTGTCTGAGTGGTTCAGAGAGACATGGAGGAATGAGCTTGTTAACTGGTATTTATAACAAGAATGGATGCTCCCAGCAGAAGGAGGTTTTACTATTGTCCTGTGTCATGCTAATGCTGGCTGTTGGTCAACAAAGAACAGTAACATTTGGGCTACTGGTGACCAGTACTGGCAGAAAATGGTTTGATCTCGATTATTGTTTGTTGTTAAAATGTTTAATTCCTCAAAATCTGTTCAGGAATGAAACCCTGCACAGTTTTGGCTTAATAGATTTAAGAATATCAGACAAATAATGAAATGTTGGCTGATATAAGCTAATAAATATAATTTAAAGAAACAAATTAAAGTAATGTTAATGAAGTAGCTGAGCGGTGTTGGCTATAGCCTGTAGCCTACAGTTGATTTTATGCTGAAAACTGTTCTAATGAGTAAATGAATAACCGTTATCTAATTTTCTCCCACCTCAGTGTAGCGCTGACGTCCACTAATAAAAAAACAAAACAAAACATGCAGTACAAAGTACGGAATAGGCGAGGAAGAGCTCGAGTGATTGACAATATGTGGCTATTGACTCCTGTTCTAATATCATAATGGAAAACATTTAAAATGGCCTGAGAAATTGGAACCACACAGGAGATCAAGCATCACATTTTGTTGTCAATATACAGACACATTTTCCCATCACTCCTAATGTCTATTACATTTTAAAATGGCTGACTGGAACTAGGGGTGCCCCGATTGATCGGCAGATTTTCGTTGAAAATATGTGATCGGTAGATCGGCAATTTATGCTCCTCGTCACCGATCACCTTTAAACCAATCACCTGGGGTTAATACTCTGGTGTCTGAGGCTGAGAGAAGTGCCGTGTAAAACCAAACATGTCGACCGTGTTGAACTTTTACAAAGTGTGTGAGACTGATATAACGTACGCCATCCCACGCATAGATGATTGGTATTGGCGGCTAAAAAAAAAACAAACTTGATTGTGGCGTTCCTAACTAGAACAGTGGAATACCACTATAAATAAACATGTGCACACTCAGACTCTCATGTTTTTGGCTGGACAACAGCCCTCTAAACACGAACGTCCATGACTGACTGACTGACTGACTGATGGAGATCAGGGATCAAGTTACACCATTGGTCGTTCGTTGCTCTTTCAAAATGAATTGGCACAAACAGTTTCTATTAGGTGGCAGTTAACGGCAGCAGTGTTGCCAACATATGGAGCATTTGTAGGTAGATTTAAACCTTAGATATTTTCTCTGTAGATGTCTATGAGCGAGAGGCGCAGCTTTCTTGCATCCACTCTGTTCAGTGAGCGGCAGAGAGACGGAGACAAAATAAGAAAGATATCCTGTCTCTTCTAACTTTCTCTCTGAGCCATCATTTTAAGTAAATACAGCTGAAATCACAGAAGTTGTCTTTGTGTTTGGTGATTCTGTCAAATGAAGTGATTTTTTTTTTTTTTTTTTTTAAGGATTTTAGCAGCAGCTTGAAAGTGACTTAAAAGGCCACGTTTCGATCACTGTTCAATACGCGTTCTGCTGTCTGACAACAGACACAGCTGTATTGTGAATCCAGCTGCATTAAAATACTGTTTATACGATCACAGAGAGGAGAAGGGAAGCAAACAGATAAAGAACTGAAACCAGCTGATACTAGACTGAATGCAAATACAATGCAATGATGTCAGTTGTGTACAGCGCTACACAACCATGTCCTCAATTTCGCACACGGTCCAGCCACATACTGGGGTTTGACATACTCTTGTCTCTGTAGTGGTGTAAACTCTGTGACAGCCTCATTAAAAATGGCAGGTTTTTAAATGGGGGTTGGAAAATGCTTTCCTACAACTTCCAGCCAAAGTTTTTTTTTTTTTTTTATAAATAACAAGTTTTTCTAAATATCAAAAATACATTTAACCCAATACCTCATAGAATCCTCGTTCACCAGGCAATTACAATCGACAACAGCACTAATAGTGCATTATTCTTTTATATATTTGTGTTGCCGTTCAAGTTTTACAGGCAATAAAACAAATAGTGGAAGAAATGAAAAGCTGGTGAACAAATCAGTTACAACACATTCATCCCTTTTGAATAGAGCTGAAGAGAAAACATCAGCCTTGTGACAGGAAGCAGCCGGTGTTTATGTGAAATATGTCACAAACACTAGCACAAACAACGCTCTTACACTGACATTCAGCTTGTTGTTTTCTGTCTTTCTAAAAGGTTCCTTTGACTGTAAATGCTGTGATAGACTAGTGAGGTGTCCAGGATGTACTGTACCTCTCGCCTGATGCATTGTGGGGTTTCGCCTGAGCAGGCAGTACAGTCAAACACAGCTGTTAGCCTGCCGCTAACACTTAAGGTTTTTGCTGCCGCTGCTACAGTAACATAACATTATTAACCTCATTTGAGTGGGAGAATTAGGTATTTAATGTGACACAATTTAGTTATTGTACAAAATATTTATTAGTAAGGGGAAATGAATAATACATGCACACTATTTCATACGAGTACGTGATCACACATACCTACTGGTAATCTGTAATGAACCAATGAATGAAGAGGAGTGTGGAGGAGGAAAGAAATGAGCTGAAGTAGGGGGAGGAGGGGAAATCTTTACCATTAGAAGTTGGATTGGGTGTTTTGTGCAGTGCATTGAAGCAACAAGCAATCCTCCCCCGTCTCCTCCCCCGCCTCGGCCTTCAATATGGGCTCAGCTACTCGTGCACACATGCTCAGATCCACCTACAGTACCTTCACCCACAGACTGGGGTGCCGGGTTGGTCACCCGCTCCTTCAGATGTTGATTATATTTACACATCTCAATTTTTCAGATGTTTACACACAAAGACTTTATTTAAGATAAATACTAAAGATATATAAAGAAGGCTTGTTGTATGCATGTTTTGTTTTTCCTTTTATAGCCAGTTAAAGCAACAGACAGCACCGGCCCTTGTCTTCATACATGTGCCAGGACTGACTCACTAGCGAGTCATCCAGCTAGCTTAATGCCTTGCTAACCTAGTTGTAACCACTGACTGACTGGTGAGTGGAAAACCTCCCTGGTCTGTTGGCTGGCTGATTGCTGGCTGGCTGGATGGCAGCTGCTGCTGTTCAAACAGAGTTGCATCTGCTGGGCCCTTTGTTCTAACACACACACATTCAATGACTTCAAGTGTGTGTTGAAAAAGAAAGAAGCTCTTTTGTTTGGTTGTAAAATGGAGGTGGGGGAGGGTTTTGGAAGGAGTGCTAATATGAAGTGTGTGTGTTTTGGGGTGTGTGAATGAGAAGAGGTATTTTTTTTCCAATTGGGGCATGTGTTGTTTTTTTTTTTTTTTCTGGGGTGGTTACAACAGATTAACTTGCTAAACATGCAAGTTAATCTCTTGCACCTTTGCCTAACAGCTAACAGCTCATAAACCAGCTAAACAGGGACAAGCACTTTGGGGAAACTAAAACTTTTTTCTTTTTTTCTTTTTTTTTTAAATTGCGTTAGCTTCCTCTCTGTATTGATTGTCTACGTGGTTTAAACTAAGCATAACCACAGACTTGTAGACTTCACCTACATGTGGGTCCAAACAATGAGATAATAGTTGAAGTCTTGCTCACCGCTACAGAAAAATACACCAGCTTTGGTTAAACTGGTGACTTGTAGTAAGACGTATTACTATATTTCTAGAAATAATTATTTATCTTTCCCTCTCTGTCTCTCTACAGGATCTAATGAGGACCATGGAGTAACAAGCTTCAAATTAGCAGCTAGCTGATTAGCTCCTCACTGCACAACACACCTCCCTCCATCTAGTCCCCTCCATCCGAGGGCCCACCACCCAGCCATGGCGGACCCAGGGATGTTGAGTTTATTCGGGGACGATGCAGGGCTGTTCTCAGATGGATTAGATGGTTTAGGAGGCTGCTTTCCTCAGCAGCCGGCCCCTGGCCAGTCCAACCCTCTAGCCCAGCAGACTAATCCCTCCCTGAACCACGAGCACCAGGGAAACAGGGGTTACCACCAGGGGATGATCCACGGTGCCGGGACTGGCCCAGGGCAGCCTAAATTGGGGCAAATGTACGACCACGGCCCCTACACAGGCTACGAGCAGTCCGGTGCCCCTGCAGGACGAATGATGGCCCAGAATGGTCCCACCCAGGGGCCGCCAAATGTGAATCCGGCCATGAATGGCATGGCTTCCCACTACCATAATAACCCAGCTAACTCTAGCAACCCCTGCCATGGGTACCCAGGTGATGCTGGCGGAGGAGGAGGTGGTGGGGGTGGAGTTTGGGGCCAGCAGCAGCAGCAGCAGCAGCAGCAGCAGCAGCAGCAGCAGCAGAGCAGATCAGCCTATCAGCAGCCTCCAACACAACCAGGAGGCGGCCCTAATCAGATCGGAGGCTACCAGATGTCTCAAGGCAACTATGGTGGGATGCAAGGCCCGCCCACACCCAATGCAGCTCGCATGAACCAACACTACGCTCCACAGAGCATGGCCCCCCCTCCTGCTCAGGACCCATCTCACTACCTGGGACATGTTGGAATGGGAGGGGCCCAGATGAGACACCCACAGCCCCAGCCACAACCCCAGGGCTATCCCAACATGGGTCACACACCGCGATACCCACACTCCCCATCCCGACAGCCCCCACACACCCACCAGCACCAACAGGGCATGGGGGGGTTTGGGGGAGGCCAGTACCCTGGCTATCAGGCCCAGTACGGAGCCATTGGACCTGGGATGGGCCAGAGTGCTAATACTAACATCAGTACTAACACCAGCCAGGCCATGGGACCAGGGCAGCTTGGCCAGAGGTTTAACCAGGGATCAGGCCCAGCAGCTGGGCAGCAGGGCCAGCGATACCCCCCTGCACCACCACACCAACCGCAGCCCCTTCAAACCCACTCTACCCCTATGCAGCAGCAGGCAGGACAGCAGGGCCAGCCTATGCACCCCTTAAACCACACCCAGCACCCCCAGAATGTGCCCCAGTCTCAAAACCAACCCCAGTCCCACCTTGCCCCCCCAGCTCAGGGATCTTACCCCTCCCCTTCATCCATGTCCCCCATGCGGGTTTTGGGAACCCCAACCCCTCCCCCCCAGCAGGGCAGACCCCCTAGCGCAGGACTAGCTGGGCCCCCAGAGGTTGCAGGGTACACAGCCCTGCAGTCTCCACCCAATGCTATGCCCCATCCACAGAGAACTCCCCAAACTCCTTTATCTACCCCACACCCCCAACACCAGCAGCCCCACAACATGCCCTCCAATGCAGGGCAGATGTATCCCGGCATTGGGCCACAGCGCGGACCACAGATGGGTCCAAACAGGCCTCAGCTCCAGCAACAGCAAGGTAAACGCCCCACAGCTGATGCCGTCCCATGCTGCGTTTTTATTTGGCACCAATTCAAACATTTTATTTACTTTAGACGGAACCTCACATTAAACATTTATGCAAGCTGAGATATTGACAACAACAGAAAGATTTGCTGTTTTCATACCTGACATGTAGTGTGTAAATAAAAAAACAGGATTAGACAGATGGTTGTGAACTAACACCAAAATGTTGGTGTGATTGTCTTGACACTAATTCTGCTGCGCCGTCAGTGTATTTGGCAACCCTGGAACTGTTTTAGAGGATTTTCCTCAGGGGCACAGACGTAGTTCCATAGTTTGACTCGGGATCAATCAGACACCCAGTGGTCGGCAACTGGCAGATTTTTTAAATCTTAAAAAATAGATTTCCGTCTGAGCAGCAAAAGTTACCTGCAGAATCACTTCCCTGGAAAATAAAAACAGCAATGCTTTATTTCAATCTATTGTGATTTTTTTATTCTGAAAAGTTCTGAAAGGAAGTTCCAGTGGTTCTATTACCTGCTTGACAAACAGACGGAGCGGAGTTCAGTAAATCAGTGGATCGTATAACGTGTGACTGTGGGTGGACGGGCTTACAAACATCGCAGGGGAAAGATGGGAATCACAACTTCCTATCAGGACTTTCAGAATAAAATCATGATGATGAGCAAGATTGAAAAGATCGTCACATGATCTTTTTACCACCCCTGTTTGAGACTGTGTTGCCACAGCGCCACATATATGAACGGCAACAAAGTAAATTCCAGTTGCCTTTTTATCAATGGTTGTTTACGTTCTGGACGCCGTCTAATTGTCCCAAGGCCAAACTGACTTGCCGACCCCTGCAATAGGTACGCAAGTGAATTAATGAAATAATTCAGAATCATCCACATCCACCCTGACATGGTCTGTGTAGCTACTGTCAGCCACTATATTCTGTATTTGCTTTCATGCTAAATTGATTATGGCATCAAAGTTTAAATTGAGCTTAAGTTGCTGTTATTTTATTTTGTTTGGTCAGTGATGGTAATGTGTCTCTTCTCCCAGGACCTCATGAAGCTCCAGTCAGCCAGGGAGGAGACCAGCGTCTGCTCCAGGCCCAGCAGCAGGCCTCTCGCAGCGGGCAGCCCCTGCAGTCCTCGCCCATGGGTTTCCAGTGTCCGCCTGTCGGTCAGCACGGAGCTCCGGCCTCCAACCAGGGTTTAGCGCCGCCCAACCAGAACTCTCAGACACAGCAGACGCACCTGCCCCCCCACCACCTGCAGAGCACACCCCCTCAATCCAACCAGGGATCCAACCCATGGGCACCTACGCCTCCTGCCTCCCACCCACTCTCCTCACCCCCTCTTACTCCACAGAAAGTGCCTCACATACAGGTGAGTCTCCGTAAAACAAGCGCTTTGATGTGGTAGCATCACCGTGTGTGTGTGTGTGTGTGTGTGTGAGACAGAGATCAAAACTATGTGCATTTGTTTTCATGTGTGGGTGTATTTCATCTGAATGTTTATTTTTCATGTGGGTGGGGGAATGTGTGTGTTTAGAGTGTAAGGGAAGTGTGTGATACGTGTGTGTGTGCATAAATGTGTGTGTACATGACATTTGAAAGCACAGCGGTGCATTGGGCCCTGGTTCATTGGGGTTTTGTGCGTTTGTGTGTTCATATCGGTGTGTGTTTTTTTTGTTTGCCTTTTGTGTCTTCTGCTGTCGGCCTTGTGCGGTTGTGGTTGTGTTTCCGTGTGTGTGCGGGGGGGAATGGATTTTTGCAGCTGTTTGTTTCCTGTGAGCTGCATATCCTGAGACACGTGTGCAATACACACACATGCATGCACACACAGAGAGGCGCCACCAACATAATCTCTCCTCCCTCTTGCTCCCACATCTCCCCCTCCTCTGCAGAGGAAACCTCCCTTCCTGTCTCTCCTTTCTCCCCGTCTCCTCTCTTTCCGCTCTCTCTCTCTCTCTCTGCCTGTCTGTCTTTCTGTTTGTCTTATCCATTTCAGGGGTGTCATCTCTTCGTTAATGTTGTGTAGCCGGATGTCCAGAGAGTCAGACAGTTGTGTAGCCGGATGTCCAGAGAGACAGTTTGGAAAAGGAGACAGTGAGAGGGGAAAAAAGAAAAAGCTGGAGGGTGATTAAGAGATTGGGGGAGGGGAAAACACTAAGAGGAATGAAGTGGGAAAACAAGCAAAGATCTCAAGAGAGGGAGTCTAGGATCTCAAGCAAAGGAGACGAGGAGGAGGGGAAGGTGAAGGCTGGTGGGAAGAGGTTAGCAGTTCTCAATGGCAACTTCCATGTTTGTGTGTGAGCGTGCACCGTCACCACTGCCTGCGTCACGTGCCCTTGGCTTCCATTAGCTTGTTTTGTTGCTCAAAGCCCCCTTTCTCCACTGACCCATTCACACACAATAGCAGCCCTGTGGCCACACACACACACACACACACACACACACAGAGAGAGAGAGAGAGAGAGATCTAGTCCCCTCTTTCTCTATCATTCCCGCTTGCCGACTGCTCCCCCCACCCCACCTCAGAGCCTGCGTTGCTGCGATTCTTGGTTGACATTTCAGCCGTCACACTTAATTTATCCAGCACTTCTGACCTAGATGCCAGGTTGACTGGTGAGCCCTGGTGCTCGCCTGGGCACGTCGCGTGCGCTGCCCTGATTTTAGCTGCAGGCCCGGCAGCCCCCCGTCAGCCCCCGCACACACAGACGCACACGTGCACGCCGACAGTGTGGCTCGGGATATAGTGTGGTCTGGAATGGGATGGCAAATGTGCCTGGAGAAATAGGATAGCCTATCTAGAGGAGTACTCTGTGTGTGTGTGTCTGTGTCTGTGTGTGTGTGTGTGTGTGTGTGTGTGTGTGTGCCTGCCGCACAGGAGGGAGTTCTCTCTGTGCCTCATGATGCACTTGTTAGAAAGAGCCACACACACCCCAAGCTGGCCAGTCAGTCATGATGACTGTATGTCTGGTACTCTAAGCTCCATCTGTTCACTAAGCATGGTTATTACACATGCACTCACACACACACACACACGCACACACGCCTGCCTTCGTCAGCAGCTCAAGGTCACAACTCTGGCAGAGTGCTGTGCTGTGACCTTTATTCTACATCTCACACACACACTGTGTTGCGTGCAGCGCTCTAGCTGACATATAACATGCCTGGCTCGCCCCTCCCCCGCCCGTGCACGCTGTCAGCGAGCTGCTGTACTATCCATCTCACCGAGGATCTGCAGCTTCGAGGAAACGGTTCTGATGTTTTGTCGTCTCCTCCTCTCGTTTGTGTGAATTTCAACATTTAAAAATGTTGGCCACTTGTTGACAGGATGCTTCTCTCTGTCTGAATGTCAGTCGCTCCAGGAAGTCGCGATGTCGTGATAATTAACTCTTATTCAACCAATCCTTGTGAAGTCATCGCAACTTTTCCACAAATTTGATCAATCGTTTTCCCTTGAGTTGAACCAATCACAGCAGTCCCTGATCAAATCCTTGATGATGTCACCAAACTCACTTCTTTGTTTGTGGTGTTGAAGCATGTTGTGAAGCTGCAAACGTGTGTGACATCACTGTTAAAGACCGAGCGGAAACGTTCAAACATGTCTGACATGAAAGGGTTAAAGAGTTTTGTGGCGCTGCAACATGGTGGAGGAACCACAGGTGTAGAGCTGCCGGAGCCTCCGCAACGACGCTCCACTACGTTTATTCTCCAGAGGAAATAAAATATCTACAGTCACATGATCACGTTTATTTATCTACGTTTGAAGAAGCTGAAGATCCGATCATCACTGAAGAGTCTGTCATGGAGAGAGCTGAGAACAACACATGGTCACAGTCATTGATTGATTTCCAAACGTTAATCACGCATCAAGTAACACTCAAAAAAAAAAAAAAAAAAGATAGTCCACCTTATACCACGGTTTTACGCCGCAGGTCAGCTGAGTGAATCAGAAAGCGGCGTAATACACTGCGCTTGTGCGTAGGAATACGGTAGTTCAGTGGTTGAAAAAAAATGTAGTGCCAAAGGAAAAGTGCTGTTATCAATATTCTGCATGAAGCTTCATTTAAACACACGTTGGATTGTTTCGTTGGGCGTTTTTTAAAAGTGTCTAAAACACGTTTTTTTTTTTTTTTTTCTCGTGGCCCCGCCCACGTCAGATCTCCTAACTGACACCGCGCTCATCATGATCCACTGTAGCTAATGTACCGACTGTATGTGACGACCTCACACAACGCCACGTCTAAAAACCATGAACTGTCCCTTTAAGTGTTTTTGTCTGACAGAGTTAACCTTTCATCTCACTCCCTCAACTTCCTCACCTTCATCCTCACGGCCTGTCCTCCATTTTCACATCCCACCCCCTCCGTCCTGATGGAGATGAAACCCGACACTCTTCATCTCCCGAGTCTGTCGTATTAACCACGCAGCCGCTCTGTTGCTTTGAGTTCCTCGTGGATCTCTTTTATCAAATTCAGTTACGGGTGACGGTGTCACAGTTTACTGTTCATGGAAGTGGAGGATGATGATGATGATGATGATGGTGGTAGTGCTTGAATAGAGAATGATGAAATATTACATTACTGATGGAGAACTGCATTTAAACAAGTACACAAGAACACACTGGCATGCTGCGTGTGTGTGTGTGATTGTGATTGTGTAAACACTTTGTGTGTCTCCATTGTCATTTGTGTGATTGATTATCTGGGAAGCTTGGCAGGAGGACAGATTTATCGCTGGGCAACGCGTTCCCCTCATCCGTCTGTCTCTCTGTCTGTCTCTCTCTGTCTCTTTCTCTCTCTCTCTCTCTCTCTCTCTCTCTCTCTCTCTCTGTCTCTTTCTCTCTGTCTCTTTCTCTCTGTCTCTCTCTCTCTTTCTCTCTGTCTCTCTCTCTCTCCCTCTCTCTCTCTGAGCTGCACCTCGAGCCCCCCAGCCTCCCGTTTGTGTGTCTAAATGGCTCAGTTTAAGTGTGTGTTAGCAGGTGTTTGTGTGCAGCGGTTTGTGTGATGTGACCTTGCAGTTGTTTGGTGTGTGTGTGTGTGTGTGTGTGTGTACACATTAGCATTCTCCAGTGGAAGTGGACTTTAAGTTAGACTCTTTACTCCATGTGAACACAACCAAGGTGTGTGTGTGTGTGTGTGTGTGTGTGTTGACAGAGGGGAGCTGCTGCTGTAGCATTTTACTCTAAACTTGCTGATGCTCACACACACCTCATTGACACACTTACACACACTGAAGTGCACATACGCACATGCACACACTCTCAAAGGCATAGTCTCTCTCACTCTCGTATGATACACACACACAAACACACACACACACAAACACACACACACACACACAAACTCCCTCGTTGTGCCTTTTTGAAGTATGGAGATAATTTATTCGTGTCATGATGCCTGATTTCCCATCTGCTACTGGGACCCTGAGCAGCTGGAGAGAGAGGAAGCGAGAGGGAGGGAGGGATAGAAGAGAGGGAAAGGGAGGAGAGGCAGCTGGAGAGGCTCCCAACAGCTGGTAACCAGTTTCCTGTCACAGAAAGCTTACTTGGGAGCAATGAGGAGGTGGAGGAAGAAGGAGAGGAGGATTTAGTCTACAGGAGAGCAAGGGAGGAGGGAAAATGAGGTGTCAGCCAGTTTGTTTACTGAGGTTAGCCCTGCTGGAGGAGGAGGAGGCAGTAGCGGGGAGGAAACCGTAGCAACAGGGAGTCCTGAGGGGAGGGAGGAGGTGGCAGCCATGTGCGTGGATGGATGGATGGATCCCCTCCTCCCCCTCTGCTCTAGTCCGCCATTACTGACAAATTCAACCTCCACCCTGCAGAACGTGTAGCAGCATTGACTGACAGGCTGAAGTGAAACACCAGCTCCAGCTCATCAACATTTTATGGGATTTTTAGTTTAGAACAGAAACGATCAATTGATTAGTCGGTCAACAGAAAATTTACCAGCAGTCATTTTCAGATTAATGATTATTAATAATAAGTGTCACTTTAAAGGAAATATAGCAAAAATTCTGATTCAGATTTTTCCACTTTGAATCTTTGGGTTTTTGACTCTTGGTCAAACAACAAACAAATTTCTGACATTTTATAGAATAAAAAATGAATTGATTAATGAAAAAAAAAAAACAACCTGGGGCTGTAAACAGTAACTGACTTTATTGTCATTTATGTTTTGATTGTTGAGCCTTTAAGTCATAAAATAATGATTTCAACTTCCCAAATCTCAAGGTTACATCTCCAAAATACTTGTTTAATCTGACCAAGCATCTCAAACCTGAATATATTAACTTTATAATGATAAAAAGACGCCAAATTTGAACATTTAAGACGCTTGAACAAGCCCAATATATTTTAATTAGATATATAGAAATAAATACATTTAATTTGTTTCTAATTTGGCTATTTTTTCTATCTATTGAACATATTTTTCACAACTAGGAATTAGTAATATTTTCCATAACTCACAATGTGAACGTGCACACTTCGATGTAATCGAGTTCTAACTGTTTAAGTGGGTTTTTTATCTTGATGTTTTTCTTCTATAAAAGTGTTTTTTGAGCGAGATTCAAAGTTGCTCAGTAACTCGGATTAACAGATATATTTGTTTCCCGCTCTCCGCAGCATTCCCCCGCGGACCCGTCAGGCGATGCCTCAGTGAAGGTTCCTGAAAGGCCGACTGTTGGCGCTGGAGTGCCCAGCCAGCCTATCGGCACAGAGCAGCCCAGCAACCAGGAGACCAAGCCAAAAAAGAAGAAGAAGAAGAAAGCTAAAGTAGCGGATGGAGAGGAAGAAGAGGGAGGGAAGAAGGCGGCGAGAGAGGGAGGAGCTGCCGAGGAAGACTTAAAATCTGAATTTCCCAGATCAGGAAGTGACGCAGGTGAACAGGTGACTGGCACAGGAACTGTAGAGGGAAGTTCACCGTCGGTGGAGGAGAAGAAGAAGCGGAAAAAGAAACCAAAGGAGAAGGCGGAGGGCAAGGAGGGCAAGGAGCCCAAAGAGCCCAAGACCCCGAAGACGCCCAAAACGGGCAAGACCCCCAAAGAGCCGAAGGAGAAGAAAGCCAAGGGCTCCACGCCCAAGACCAAGACCCCCAAGAAAACTGGGTAGGAGCAACATTACTCTGTCATTGTGTGTGTGTGTGTGTGTGTGTGTGAGTGTGTGTGTGTGTGTGTGTGTGTGTGTGTGTTGTATGTGCTGACTGGTGTAGGAAGCCAGTTCAACAAAAACTCCCATCAGCTCGTGTTACTAGTTGTGAAGCCTTGACATAAGTGCTTAACCGCTAAGTGGAAGTGGGACATTTTCACTTCCACGTATACAGCACGCGTATGGAAATGAATCACACAGGAGGTGGCCGGCTGCGATGGATGCGAGGAGATGGAAAATAACTGAGAGACTATACTGACTCTCTGTGTCACAGTGTTAGCCGTATGTAGTTTTTCATGGCGAAATCTTGTTTGGTGCAGTAAAGAAATCTGTTGTCAGTCGCCGGAGGAGTTCTGGTGTGGCTGTCTTTGTGTTATGAGCTGGTGTTTGTGTAGATGCAAACACGCCCAGTAGGTCCGTTACTCATGGAGCCAACCAGGGGGAACCAGAGGGGTCACAACCTCTGAGCTGTGAAAGACCTGGCGACCACAGACCGTGAGAGCGTGTGTGTGTGTGTGTGTGTGAGTGTGAGTGTGTGAGATCACAGGGCTCGGTGAAGCAAAGAGAAGGGACTGCTAGACAGAACGGATCTGAGGATCAATCACAATTTAGATACTGATCAACAGCCAATCTGATGACAACACCAAACCCAACAAGTTTAGTTACAGTTCCCAAAACAAGTTTTAACAAATAACACACAGACGGAGGGAAACGGTGCATTAGTTGGGAACTATTTTCTGTGGGTGATTAATACATTTTGTGATGTGAGTGAGGTTTCTTGAGCAGCGCGACGGTGAACGTGGGATTGAGTCAAATTACTTGTTTGTGTTCGTTATACTGAAGCAACATGTCAGCCAGTACAGCAGAGGAGCCCACTGGTGTGTTTGTAATAGCTTTTGGACAACAGGGCTGCTAGCTGCTAGCTGTGCAGTGAAATGGTGCTGCTGTGTGTCTGTGATTTGGTCGGTAACTGTGTGTTTTTAAAACGTACTTCTCTCAGTGGAAGGTGTCGCCACCGTGTCTCTGGTTCAGCAGCACCTTGTTTACCCAGGTGTCATCTTTACATGGCGGCCCGATCAGCGCCAGAGCTGATAAAATACCCGGGACTTACTGCAGAGTCCTTTGACCCGGACGTGAATGCCCATAACCCTTTCACATTGTAAACAATAGCCAGATGTTAGCAGCTGTTTTTGAGAGTAGCCCACTGCTAGCTGCTAGCTGTGCAGTAAAATGGTGCTGCTGTGTGTTGGAGCCTCTGCATGAGACCATTAGGTTGCTAATTGTGTGTTTTTAAAACTCACCTCTCAGTGGAAGGTGTAGCCCAGGGCCGTCACTTTTTATTCCAGCGCGTCAGACCATCAGCAGGTAATATCTTTAGTAAAAAAAAAAGAAAGAAAGAAGAGCCGCACCTGATCCCGATCATCTCGATAGATTTGTGTTTCTGGCAGATAATATGAGAGAAACTATCGGTTCCATGTTTTACCTTGCTACACTTTTAGCGAGGTGGAAGTGACGAGAGAAGAAAACGTTAAAACGAGTTAATACAGCCGTTAATGATACGACTTTTGGCTGCAGGAAGAATGGGAAGACTGATGTTAGATGTGCTGTAAAGTTGTTTGGTGTTTTGCTGCGCTGCGTTCACCCGGGTGTCGGAGCTGATAAACACCCGGGACAACTGCAGAGTCTTCTGACCGGGACGTGAATGTGCCCATTACTTTCACATTGTCGCCAATAGCCAGATGTTAGCAGGTGTTGTTTTTTGTCCAGTGTAAAAGGGGCTTTAGTTATTTAATATCCGTACCTGGTATATAGGTATGCGTGTTCTCTCTGCACTTTTCTGGTCCGACTTTATTCTTAACTTGTGTCCTGCTTCCAGAGATGCACGGGTAGAGGCAAAGAGTTGAGGGGCATTTGTGTCGGAGGGAGTCAGAGGTGGTTTCATTGTGTAGCCCTTGGTCTCTCCACCCTCTCCCCCTCTCCCCCTCTGTCCTCACCCTCGGTCTCTCTCTCTTCCCTCGCAGCCCCTTTTATCCCAAGGAAGAGGGAGGGCCAAAGCAGCAGGCAGGGGTCAGCACTGGGGGAGGTGCGAGTGTGTGTGTGTGTGTGTGTGTGTCTCTATGCATTCATCGGCCAGTGGAAAAGAGTTGGGGGCGGGGAATGTGGGAGACCTGGAGTGAGTGTGTCAGGCAGTGAGGGGGTGGGTGGTGTGTGAGGGGGGGTGGGGGGGGGGGGGCAGGCCTTTGGTGTTTGTGTGCATGTGTGTGTTGGAGGAGGAGTCGTTAGTAATCTTTGTGGCAGAAAATGGCGTCTAATGATAATGAAGGCCATGCCGCTGACCACTCCACAGCCACAAGTGTGTGTGTGTGTGTGTGTGTGTGTGTGTGTGTGTGTGAGGGCAGAGGAAATGTGGGGGTAGGAGAGTTCTTTCTTAGCCCCTTGTGTGTGTGTGTGTGTGTGTGTGTGTGTGTGTGTGTGTGTGTGTGTGTTGGTAAACTAGCTCTTATCTGTTGTCAGGCTCTCCTCCATCTTGAGTGGCGGCCTGGAGCTCCCAGGTTAATTTAGCATAATAATGGCTGCCGGCCATTCACTGCTACTCTAAAATGGTGGACTGCTGCAATCACCCAACTATCTTCTCTTTTATTCTTTCTCCTCCTTTCCCCTCCCTTCAATCCCACCTCTTCCTGCTGAAGAGGAGTGTATCCTTTCATCTTTTCCTCTCCACTTCACCCTCCCCATCTTCCCTCTTCCCCCTGTCTGTCTCTCTGCTTTAAGCTGAGGACTGAGGTGTGTCTTTTCTTCTCTTTCTTTCCCTCTGCTGTCCCATGTTGTCTTTCGCTCTTAAGCATATTAAATTTCCATATTTTGGAATGAAGTTTGGTCTTCATGGTATGTTTTTGTATAATTGCAAAAGCTAATTCCTTTACTTAAATGTAAAGTGTTTCTTTGTGCTGCTCTTCTTGTAGCAAACTTTCCCAAATCTGATCTTTAATTTTTACAGTTACTTTTTTGCTTTTCTGGCTCATTAAAATACTTTATTAAAGCTTTAAAATTAACTTTGAAAAACTCCCCTTTTAGTGTAGAGGAAACCCTCTTCACAGGCCACTAGCACATATGTTCCATTGCGTTTTTGGGAGATTTTTTTTGCAAGATTTCCACCAGTGGGTGAAGAAATAAGCCCCAAAGCTCAGGAGTTTCTCATGTGGCCCATACCACGCTACAGTATATTCCTTTCTGCTCTGTGTATTTGCATCTCTGCACGAACAAATAAGCCACCACAGAGCAGGCTGAAGCCTTTTTCTTTTAATCGGTGTAACAAGGATGTCGGGTCTGTACTGTTAACCCTTTGAACACGGTCTGCGTTTCGGTTTTCACTTCCTTCATTTGCAGTTTGTGGCATCGTCACCGCAAATCCTCTGTGCGTGTGAGCGAAGGTATTCAGAAACACCACTATTTCAAATAGTCCACAGGTTTTCAACACACCACAAATCTGTACATGAATGAATAGAGGAGTGTGTCCAGGCACATTAAAACCATGCTGATAGCATTTTCTGAGTGTGTGTGACCAAAAAAGACAATTTCTTGATTTTCTTTTTTTTAATTTCTCAATGTCCCATAATGACAAAGCGTAAAATAAAAATAACAGTTTTGAATTTTCTTTGCAAATGTAAAAAAGGAAAAACTGAAATATCACATTGACATAAGTATTCAGACACTCTCCCATTTCTCTTGATCATCATCTGGGAGATGATAACGATGGTAAATTCAATAGATTCATCATGTTTTGGAAAGGCACACACCTGTGTGTGTATATACCTGCAGGGTGTTGCAGTGATGGTTTTTATTATTATTATTATTTTAGAATAAAGCTCCAACTTAACAAAGTGAAAAAATTGAAGTGGTCTGAACACTTTCCTAAAGCACTGTATATTGAGAGACTAACTGTTATTGTCCAACTGTCTCCGAGCTTCAGAATAAAAGCACCAGTGGCTCCACTTCATTATTACAGTACTTTATTTGCCTCAGCCACAACAGTACTTTAACTTAACTGCGACAGAAGTTTATTTAGATAACAGGTAGAGGACTAATATATCAGCTTACTGATCTCTAATGTGGTTTTCCTAATGACAGATCTTTCGCTAGCGTGCAGAGGAGTTTATAACATGATGCTGCTGAAGTAAGACTCAGAAAGGCGTGGTGTGCTTTGTCTGTAAATATGACTCATGATATACATGGTCTTTTAAAATAGTATGATTCAACTTTGTCAAAAAAATCGCAATAAATCATAATATTGAATCACGATACTTAAAAAAATCTCAATGAATCAGCACCTTTAGCATCGAATGGGGAGATAAGCGTGTCGTCCCAGCCTTGATAGACTCAGACTTGGCTGTGGACTAGTGACTTTAATGATTATGAGGCAATATTTGAAGTTATAAAGAGCGTATATGTGATTTCTTCTGATTCATGGAGGATTATTCTTAATTGAATTTTCTGTTAAAAGGTTAAAATGTGCCTTGCGTAGGCTGACGATTTTGCTCTTAATGTAGAGGCGATGGATGGAAATCTCCGATGCCGTTGGTCTCAGCTGTCCAGGAAAGTGTGAGCAATTCGGAGAGAATCAGGTGGTTTACTCGACCATTCAGCTCACTCCTCTCCTTTGACCTTGCTTTCTCTCTCCATCCTTTTCCCCCCGCTCGCTCTCCCTCTCTCTCTGTCTACCTCACTGAGGAAGTACATCTATAAATAACCCAGCTCTCAGCTGCCACACCCTGCCCTGCGTGTGTGTGTGTGTGTGTGTGTGTGGATGGGGGGGTGAGATGAGATTTGTTTGCAGTACACATAAAGAAGTCAGACATGCATGCAGACACCTCGCTTTGTGCACGTCTGCAGATGTGTGTGCAAATACAGCACTTTTTGTGTGCCTTCTGGCCACTGTTGTTTTTTGTAGCCACGGGTCGTGTGTGTGTGTGTGTGTGTGTTGGGATTCAGTGATATGACTCATCATGGCAGCAGGTGTCCCTTACACCCCACCCTTCCCCCATTTTTGGCTTCTCTTCAGTTTCTCTTTCCCTCCCCATATTTTCCCTCCACTGCTCTGCTTCCTGTCTGTCCTTTATCCTCCCTCCCCTGATCTGAAAGGAGCATCTCAACTCCCCTCTCTCTCACCCTGAGAGGCACACACACACACACACACACACACACTGTGCACCACAGCTGTCCAGCATGTGTGAACCTAAAGGTTCAAAGAGGGTGGAGCTTGCGTACACCTGGACAGAGCTAACCTGTTATGGAGATGTTTGATGTCGCAAGTGCAGCATTGATTTAATACCTTCAAGAGTAGGTGGCCAGTTTCATCCGGGGTTTATAGCAATACGATGACATCACTAATCACCTCACTTCCTGCTTGACTTGCCTTACCTTGCATGATTTCTGAGTTGATATCTGTATCAGCAGCAAAAAAAAAAAAAACTATAGAATACCAGCGATTCCCATATACGTGTAAAATAAATTTGGCATCATGTTGATCATTTTCACGTCTCTGCACTGGTGAGAAGTTTGAATGTTTTCATATCAGGCTAATCATCAAGCTTCAACTCACAATATAACTCATCAACATTTAGACAAACTGAGAGGTCCAAAAGTCTGACACCGCTTTGGTCTCAGACTTCACTTCAGTTGAATTTTATTTCAGATTTTTTAACTTAGAAAATGGGAATGAGAAGCTAAAAACGGAAACTTTTCACCGCTAAGATTAGACACTGAACTCTTTTCAAAACAAAAACTGAACAAGAGGCTCCAGAGAGTCGAACGCACAAAGACCATAAGAGAGAAACAACTTTTACATTGAAGCAAAGATGATCATATATCAGTTTTATATTTATTTATCACCATATATTTTAACATTTCTTTAAATTTACCAAGTGGAACTCCACATTCTTAATGCATTATAACTCATCCACCCCTTTGTTTACCCCTTTGACAGTTATGCATCTTCTTTATGTTTGTCCTCACCCTTGCCTTTCTAAATGTTTTCTGAATACAGTTTGGCAGTAGATGATTTTGTGCTTTATATATTATCTCTGCAGTTTAGGACCCACAGTATATTTCAAGACGTCGAGGTGCGTCTGGTTCTTATTAAACTACCAGTGGACTCGGGTTTAGGAGAGTGTAGAAATGTGTAGAGGAAGCAGAGTGAGACTGTTTTATGTCACAGATGAACAGTGATGCTGAGACGTGGTGGTGATAAGATTTGTCTTCGCTGTGAGTCAGTAATTTAATAACGGGGAAAACGGCGGCTGCGGTCAACGTAATTTATGTCAATTGATTTTATAAAATCAAAAAATTTATCGTAGCATATAAAGAAACCACTCAGACTCTTCAGCAGTCGTAAATAAACTTGTTTTATAAGATCACATTTTGCTGCTTTTGAGTGATTTGGTGCCAGAACACAGAAGCGGCGTATTTTTCGGACTAACAGGAAAATGAAATCGTTTATTACAAGCCGGTGACGGGTGATTGGTTGAAGCGACTAATGCAGATTGGGACTTAGAACTAAAAAGGACGGGTAAAGGAAAGATGGGTTGTTGGGAGAAGAGAGTTGTCGCAAAAAGCAGCGAAAGAGACGGACGGAGCACAAAGAGTTGGAGAGTGATGGAGCGACTGAGAAGAGAAGTGAGGCCACGAAGAAGCCAGGAGGAAGAGAGGGCAGAAGGCAGCCAAGTGGAGAAGTGTGTGTGTGTGTGTGTATATGTGTGTGTGCGTGTGTGCATGTGTGTGTGCGTGTGTGTGTGTGGCCAGATGGCTCCAGCGTGTGGCGACCAGCCAGAGGAACAGGTGCAGGTCACATGACCAGCCGTTACCACGGAGATCGTGATTGCTCTTGGCGTGAGGATGAAAGGAGAAGGGCCCCAGGGACGCAGAGGGGGTGAGAGACGAGGAGAGAGAGGGAGAGAGAGGCACAGAGCAGGAGAGAGGACGAGCGACACAGGCACAGAGGAGGAGAGAGAGAGAGAGAGAGAGATCCAGGCATACAGTACTGCAGAGGGCAACACACACACACACACACACACAGTTTTATAGTAAGTTAGCAGAGCAGATTATCTCCTTTATATCCTGTATAACATGTACAGTTTGTACGTTAGCATTTAAAAACAGGAAACAGTAAAGAGTTCAGCTGGGTTTGAAAAGCTCGTTCTGTCGTGGATCTGGTTCCAGGTTTGCCAAATACCCGGACTCTCTAAGATCCGCTGCTTAACGAGTGTCGTGTGAAACCTGTTATCTCTCCTCACTCTGTTGTTTTTTGAAGGGGAAAATAAAATGTGACGGGTGGATTATGTCAGATGTCGCTAATTAACGTAACCGTCGTAAGAAACCGAAAGGCTGTAACAGAACTTTACTGCTCGTAGATCAGTCCGATGTTAGTCAGACTCTTTCTAATTTTAAGCCAGAAACACTAGACACCTTACCCCCAGGCTAACTCGGGTCTGAGACCAACGTTACCACGGCAACCCTCAGTGACACACGCGCTGACCGGTAGCAACCAGACAACAAGAAACAGGAAAACATGGCTCATAATTTGTGTTTTACTAACATTTCTATGAAGAGGGAAAGAGTTGTTAAAGTTGCGGTTGTTTGTTTGTTTTTTTTGTTTTTTTCCCCAAATCAGATTTTTATTTTTATTCTTTCACTCTTCGCTGAATTTCCAAAATAAAACATCCTTGTAACTCACTCTCCAAAAGACAAACGTTTTCTGCTGCGGTAAACAGAGCTGAGTGATTTGATGAAGTTCCTCAGTCGGCCATCTTTAAAAAAATATATATATATTGAAAAAAGTAATTTACTCAATGTTTTCACTGTATTTACAAATCAGATGTTTCAGGTATGGGGCTGCGTCCACACTGCTACGTTTTCATTTTAAAAGGCGGCACTTTTGCTAAGTTTACTCGTGGCGTCCGCGCTACGCCGCAGTTTTCAAGCCCCAAAAACGGAGACAAACTCCGCGGTTGCGTTGTAGTGTGGTCGGGCAGAAGTGGAGACTTACGATGATGCAGACACCCACGGTCGCTTCCTGCATGACGACCGGTGGTGAACACAACGTGGATAACGTAATCCAAGCATTAGGGACCTTTGTCGTTAGACCTGTTTTCATTTTAAAATGCAGTTTTTAAAATAGTAGTGTGGAGCTGACACTTCTGTAAGAAGTTATTGAACCTGTTTTACTTTGTTGTGAATTTAAGATACAAAATAATTTGCTGACGTGGGATCCATGGCGTCTTTTGAGCCGCCCGTTCAGCTCTAGCAGTGGGGAAAAGGGTTTGCAAGTCAGTGAAACAATCTTTACCTAAATTTCAGGAGTCAGAATCAGCCGAGATCAACCTGAATCTGAACTATTACAATATTTTATGTTTGCCAACTTAACAGTTCTCCATTCGTGCTGTTCATATTTACAGCAAAGAAGATGTGCAGAGGTTTGCAGGCTGGACTTGTTTTTCTCTGTGCGATGAGTTTAATCAGCATTTCATATCTCCTGCTGCTCGTCCCATGTGCTGGTTGTGGGGTTTTATCTGCAGGTTCAGTTACGTGCAAATGCAAATAAACCGAACTCTATTTAATAAGTGGATTCAAAAGGATTCGGATTCATTGACCAGAATCTGGATTTTGTTGCCGTCAAACCTCAACTCTAAACTGTATGTTGGTATTTGAAGATCAACATTTTGTGAGCCGCCCTCGACGGATCATTTCTGACCAGTCATGGCAGAAAAGTAATTGAGTACTGAGAGAGAGAGAGAGAGAGAGAGAGAAGGGGTGTTGTGTGTCCTCTCACCTTCCTCTATGGTGTGTATGCACAGATAGAGCCAGCTCCTCTTTCTTTCCATGCCAGAGATTAGAGGAGGCCTGGGGGCCTCTCAGCCCATCCCCCCTCCTCTCTCTGGGGCCTCTCTCTCTCTCTCTGTCCCTCTGTCTCTCTCTCTCCCTGTCTCTCTCTCTCTCTCTCTCTCTCTCTCTCTCACTCACTCACTCACTCACTCACTCCCTGTCTCTCTCCCTCTCTCTCTCCCTGTCTCTCTCTCTCTCTCTCTCTGGGCCCCCCTTGCGCTTCCTCTCTATCTCTCTATCTCGCTATCTCGCTCCCTCCGCCTCCTCGCAGTCTTTCATCGTATTAACCCCCTGTGTGCCAGAGCCTGAGGCACACTAATGATTTCTAAATGGGTAAATCAAACATGGCGACCACCCTGGGACACACACACACACACACACACACACACACACACACACACACACACACACACACAAAAAAAATGCCTTGTCTGTAAAAAAGGGAACACTTCGAGGTGGTGTGTTTTTCTTCTTCTTCTATTTAGTAAAAAAGTTTGTTTTTTTCCTCTTTCCTTGCAGCAATAAGAAGGTGGAGTCGGAGGCCGGGGCTGGCACTGCTAAAAAGGATTCCAAGAGGAAGAGAGAGTTGTCAGTCAGCGACGATGTGGAGGTGAAGTCTCCACCTCCATCGCCCCCTGAAGAGGAGGATGATGATGGTGTACAGGTACGGGGGTTGCAGGGGGTGGTCCCACTTTCAGGCAGCACACCGCATCAGAAAGTCATGGCTCATATGGCTTTGCACCGTAGATCCAGGAAGTCCAATGAAAAAAAAAATATAAAGGGTCATAAAACCTTTGCCGTTCCCTAGAGATAAAAGGCTCTGCTATAGTTTCTGTTGTAAACCAGCCTCGTTGAAAGGCCCCTCTAAGTTCCCATGATGCATCAGCAGCACATTTGAATAAAAAAAATGAACATGAAAAAAGTAAAAGCTATTTGTAAGTTTTGCTATCGCTAACATAGCTAACGTTAGCATTAGCAGCTGTTTACTGACCAGTCTAGAAAACACTTTACAAGTTCAGCATCAAACTTCATTCCTTTACTCACCAGCAGCCGTTTCCAGAGGTGGAAAACTACCCCCTTGTTTTGCTTCTATTTATCACTCCTTTTCTTCTGCTGAAGTTAGCATGCTAACCAGTTAGCCCCGGTCTCGTCACGTTCCAACACCGAGTCAGTGCAGCGTTCGGTCTGCTCAGAGGACGTATTATAACCTCTTGCCTTGTTAAACTGAGGCTGTAAGAGCTTCAGTCACTGACTGAACTACCAAGACTGGTAAGTAAACAGCTGTTAATGCTAACGCTGCCTATGTAGAAATAGCTGTTTCGTTTGGTGCCGTTACATATTTATATACATTTACATTTATCTGCCTTTTGGTGGATGCCTGTTGCTTCGTATTTCGTGATATTTTAATGAAGCGAGACACAAGACCGCCACTGATGAGCAGAGCGTTGACGCCTTTTGTGTGTCGTCTTTGTCCATCAGAAGCGCCGCTCCAGCCGTCAGGTGAAGAGGAAGAGGTACACCGAGGATCTGGAGTTTAGGATTTCAGAGGACGATGACAGTGGAGATGACTCACCGGCACCGAAATCCCCATCTTCATCACAACAACAGGTACAGCTTGGGTTTCCTTTATTGGTTTAGAGTGTATCTGGCCATTGTCAGCGGTAACGGACATCATTGAGCTGGAGGCAAGAAGAAGAATGATATTTGAAATGATTTTGTATTGATTTCTGCCAACGGGCGTTCCCAACTCCAAACATTACCTCAATTAAACACTATTGTATCACAACACATGTAAAAAATTATAGTTTTCTGTCTCAAATCCTCCTTGGTACTGACTAAAACATGTCTGGAGCAGAGTGTCAAACGAACCGGTGCCAAAATCTGGGGTTGAATTTTACATTTGAAGTCTTGCTTACGTGTTGTGTCATTAAACAGCAGCTGAGAGTCGTAACGAAACCCGGTGTTAAACAGGCCCCGGGGTTAAATGTCTGCTCTCTGTGCTTGAGAAATTAAGAAAATAGTTGAGCACATAAGAGAAAATAAAGCAAGTTAATTCTGTTCCTACAGTTTAAGACCATTGTATTTTGTTCCGGTCATTCTTTGTGCAGCTACTTGTCTGTAAACAACATTTAACACTTTGTTAAAACTGATAATCCAGATATCAGCACCAGTCAAGTTTTATATAGAAAGTAAATAAGTTACGTCACCTCCATATCTCTATACCTGGATGGGTGTTTAATTTTTCAGGTGCAGTAAAGGCAACATGTTAAGGAGGGGGAGTGGGTGTGAACACCTGGACCAGGCAGGTGATATGAAAT
>NW_019176147.1:628354-671204 GCF_002260705.1 Seriola dumerili
CTCAACAGCTTCATAACTGAGGTGAGACCCGAGACTGCGCAGCGCAGTTAGCCCGTTACCTTACACTGCATTACGTTACAGTGGCTCCGTAAAGTATTCAGACCCCAGGTTTAATTGTTGATGGTTTTTTAGAAAATTTAGCGGGAAAAAACAAAACGGAAATCTTTAATTTATGAAAGATAGATTAACATCTGTCCAGAAACAGGTCGGACTAATCACAACCATTAATCCAAACTGGGGGCAATGACTGACACAGAACAGCTACTGGAGTATTTTTCATTAACAACCAAGATGGCTGCTGCTGCTGACGCGAAGAGATGTGTTCTGTATTTTTATGTCTGTACGTTTTCTCTAGAAGGAAGAACCGCTCTTACGCCGTAGTCTGTAGTTTTTACATTAAATCTCCAACATAATAAGAAGTGTGCAAAGAGTAGAGGGGTCTGACTACTTCCTGAAACCAGTGTGCAAACGTGAGTCAAACCAACTGAGAACTGCATCACTTGGACTATTCGCCGTATTGTTTAAAGTCTGTGCAGCTCTAACTAAGATTCAGATTAACAGTTTCCAGCAGTCGCGCGCTGCCGACCTCACCCCGAACATATGGCGTGAGCCCCACCTATCGTAAAAACCAGTCTCCTCGGTTCTAACAGTAAAACTCCCAATTGCTTTTCCCTCCAGATGGACGACGAGCCTTTTAACCCGGACTATGTGGAGGTGGACCGTGTCCTGGACATTTCAGAGAGCACAGATGAAAACGGAGAGGTGCTTTGATCTCTTCCTGTCATCTTTCACGGGTTTGAGCCTCTTTTCTCTCTCTCTCTCTCGTCTCTCTCCACACTCACCAAGCGATCTCGTGTTTGTGCGCAGACGGTGACCTTATATCTGGTGAAATGGTGCAGCCTGCCTTACGAAGACTCCACCTGGGAGCTGAAGGCCGACATCGAGCAATCCAAGATAGAGGAGTTTGAACGCATCACAGCACGCACACCCAACACTAAGAGAGTGGTAAGTTTTGTGCTTCAGATCATTATGAAAACAAAGACGATCGAGATAAAACGATTTCGCAACAAAATTCATCCCACCTACAAAAAACCCCCCAAAAACCCCCCCTCCACCCACTTCCTGGTTACGTTTCAGCGTACGTTAGCAACATACGTAGGACTGCGTCATCTTTAACTTATATCATTATTTTATGTTTTATCTTTTCTGGCAGTGCTTGGTATTAGCTTGGTTGATGCGTCGTTGTATCTTTTGAGTTTATTTTTATATTATATATTTTGATATTATATATTATTTATTAGTTTTTTTATTAGTTTTTCCATTTAATTGTATTTAAAGTTCAAGAAAGTCAATAAGTAATCCTGTTAAATAATCGTGATTGTGATTTTTCGCCATAATCGAGCAGGTGTGTGTGTGTGTGTGTGTGTGTGTGTGTGTTAGTGAGTGTGTGTGTGTGTGTGTGTGTGTGTGTGTGTGTGTGTGTGTGTGTGTGTTAGTGAGTGTGTGACGCTCTTTTGGGTGCTATCAGTGTCCCAGCCTCCTTGTAGCCGTGTGCACGTGTGTGTGCGTTGGCCTGCTGCCGGCTCCCTCCTCCTGCAGATTTACAGCTCCCTTAATGCTCTGCTCAGGGCCACGTTCTTGTGGTCTTACACATTCTCACACACACGCCCTGCTCCTGTGGCCGGTCCAAACCACTAACAGTGTGTTTAATGCTGAACAGAAGCAGCTGACTGGCTGTGATCTTTCCCTCTTTTCTTTTCCCTCTGTCCATCTTTTTAACTACTGCCTACTGTTTCTCCTTAAGGACCACGTTAGAAGCGCTCCATCACACAGCGGCAGTATTTGGTGCCAGTTATATTTTTAACTAGGAAGTGTGGTTGAGGGGGACGGTCGGTCGGACAGAAACGTATCTCCACAACGTTTGGACCACTTGTGGCGAACATTAAACTTCCCCATCTTCTCTTCTCGTGAGAAAGTAGAAGGAATTTCCTCCTCGCCCTGAAAGCACCGTGTTTACTGTAACTTTTAGTGTCTTATAAGAAACTCCAAAATCAGCGAATCATCACACTTTGGAAGAAGAAGAAGAAGAAGAAAGCCTTTACTGTCATTGAAAGCTCTGGATACAATGAGCGCTAATGAAATAAGATAAAACATATAAAAAAGAAAATACGTACAAAACATTCAGATGTGAGCATCAGAAAAGTTGA
This sequence comes from Seriola dumerili, assembly GCF_002260705.1. NCBI lineage: Eukaryota > Metazoa > Chordata > Actinopteri > Carangiformes > Carangidae > Seriola > Seriola dumerili. The sequence continues at coordinate 630,562 of NW_019176147.1, forward strand.
TAAATCTTCTATCAATCCCCTTATTGAGTAATTCAGCTCCAGACGTTGCCGTGACACCCAGATCTAAATCCATCTGCACCCTTTCAAAAAAAAGCCACCATCACACTGCACTGATCAGAGGGATTAATGAAGCTCTGTGCCATTTAATAACCCTTCTAAATCATTTTCTCTGCGTCTAGGATCGGCCTCCTGCAGCCGACTGGAAGAAGCTGGAGGGCTCCAGAGAATACAGGAACAGCAACACACTCAGGGAATACCAGCTCGAAGGTCTCAACTGGCTAACCTTCAACTGGTACAACTCGTAAGTCGCCGCTCATCTTCATTTTTGTAAAGGTGAAGTCCCCAGCTGCAGGTGGACGTAGTCTTCAGCGGACATTAAAGTCATATTGTAGATTTTCTTGAATGTCGTGGAAATATTAAATTAATCAATAATCTCTCCGTATAAGAAACGGGAGAGTTTTCCAGCAGTTGGAGTAGTAGTAGTGTTTTCTAAATTCTCACATTTTTTACATTAGATCAGTGGAGTGGAAGACAGACTCTCCCCTTTTAGAAAAGCAGCATTAATAAACCAGGAGGGAAAGTCTTTTAGATGGTTTAGATCATTGACTCATGTAAAAGTCATGGGGTTTTACAGCAGGGCCGACGTGGGACTAGTCTTTGGTAACTTGCAGTCTTTACCGGTTTAGTGACACTGAATTAAAAACATTAACGAGAAACGCGGATCCTGCACGCCGCCCTCACCGTGTTGCCCGTCCTCTGTCCTCCACAGACGTAACTGTATCTTGGCTGACGAGATGGGTCTCGGGAAGACCATCCAGTCCATCACGTTCCTCTATGAGATTTACATGAAGAGCATTGAGGGGCCGTTCCTCGTCATCGCCCCGCTCTCCACGATCCCCAACTGGGAGCGAGAGTTCAGGACCTGGACCGAGCTCAACGCGGTGGTCTACCACGGCAGCCAGGCCAGCCGCAAGACCATCCAGGCCTACGAGATGTACTACAGAGACGCACAGGTAAACGGGCGGAGACCAGGCTGATAAACGCTTCCTGTAAAGCTGATTTTCTGGCTCCTGTTGGTTAAGAAAATGATTATTACTTACCCGTGAGTCAGTGCTTCACCGGTGTAAACACATTTCATACTCTAAATACAGGAGACTGAGAAAGGAGCTGTTGGGGTCTTATTTAATTTCTCTATTAGCTGGAACAGGTACTTTGTGGAAGAGTAACACAAGAAGAAAGCGGGTAATACCACTTGTGTTGACGCCGCACCTCTGCAGCATAATAACATTCACAGTTTCAGTCACACCTGAATCAGCAAAGTCTGAACCAGCTGTCAGTAAAGCGATGAAGCGATACACAATTAATCAAAAACACGAACGAGATCGTAACATGCAAATCACAGGAGCTGCAGTTTCTTTTAACGCAGGTAAAAATGCGTCTCCCTGTTGTGTGTTGTCAGCACCACACGTGTTGTGATGCTACAGATCATATTTCTAAAAGGAACATGTTCGTTTGGAGCAAGACGCAACAAAAATCATTTTTAATAATCAATTTTTTTTTTTTTTGTGAAAATGAAACGTAAAAATGATCGTTCCACCTGAAATTGCGATATTTCAGTCGGCGCTAAATACCACGGGCAGGGTTGAGTCTTGGCTGATATGCTGCGGTGCGAAGCTGTGGAGAGGGGTGGAGCTGTAGACGACACGAGATCAAGCGTCGGCGTTTGTGGAGGATCCTGTTGGAGGGCTTGTGCACAGATCATGAGTCGTCTCGTCCTCATCCAACAACGGCGTCTGATCGAAGCACTAAAGCCTTGAGCTTGTGCTTTTACCTCTTCAGATTATGTTGTAATATTTGTTTTTCATCTGCTCCAGCCGTGTTTCCTGCACTTGGCAGCTGCGGCTTTGTTGCTTTTTAGCCTGGGAAAAACTCGGGGTTGACCTACCGGGTTGATAAGCGCCGTCATGTGACCGGTCATCGGGCTCGGTGAAACCAAATAACGGGAAGATAATCCTGAGTGTGTCGAACTTGCGTCGCAGCACAGGAGACGAACACAAAGCCGGTGGAACACAGTGAAACCATTCATACCGTTGTTGACTGCCACAAGTGCGACTTTATCTTGAGCCTCCACTTCTCCTCACTAACGTGTGGAGCTGCTGTGGCCCGGTTACTTTTGACCTAAAACTCTCTCCCTCCCAGCTCCACTGGGTAAGATAATAAAAGAAGTTGGGAACAAAATACATTTTAGATCATTCTTATTAACCTTCATTCTTTCCCCTTCTTCCTTCTGCCTCCCTCCCCCCAGGGTAAGATAATAAAGGGAGCGTATCGGTTTCACGCAGTGATAACAACCTTTGAGATGATTCTGGCGGACTGTCCGGAGCTTCGCAGCATCCCGTGGCGCTGCGTGGTGATAGATGAAGCCCACCGCCTCAAAAACAGAAACTGCAAACTACTGGAAGGACTCAAGATGATGGACATGGTGAGTTTGTGGTCTCTTTGTTTGTAACGCAGGAATAAAGGGAGTCAGGAAGAGGTTAGTGTTTATAGTTTGTTTGATATAAGTTAATTATGTTTTGTCTAGCGGGAAGTTTTTCAAAGTTGGACAAATTAGCCCAGTGCCTCTGTTTTTATATGATAATATAATTCCTCTGTCCTCCTCTTCAGAGGTTAGAATGCTGTCGGCATCCTGCTTTCAATTTTAGAAACTCTAAATACGTCTTTCCTGTCCCTGCTTTCTCCTCCAGGAGCACAAAGTCCTGTTGACAGGAACTCCCCTCCAGAACACTGTGGAGGAGCTCTTCAGCTTACTCAACTTCCTGGAGCCGGAGAGATTCCCATCTGAGCAGACATTCATGACTGAATTTGGAGACCTTAAGACTGAAGAACAGGTAAATAGTCAACTCACCCCCACCCCACCCAAGTTCTGTGCAGTTTCCTCAATTCCCAGTGAGTGTTAACGTCACCTCTGGTGTGTTTCAGGTTCAGAAACTGCAAGGCATTCTGAAGCCCATGATGTTGAGAAGACTGAAGGAGGACGTGGAGAAGAACTTGGCCCCGAAGGAGGAGACCATCATCGAGGTCAGGACTGTGATCTCTGGTGTCACAACAGCTGAAGCTTAAACCCTGTTAGAAATACTCAACAAGTGTTTCAGATGCTCGTGTCTCAAGAAATAAAAAGAAAAATTTAATCTGCTGTTGCTGCTGTTGTCAGGTGGAGCTCACCAACATCCAGAAGAAATACTATCGGGCCATTCTGGAGAAGAACTTCTCCTTCTTGTCCAAAGGAGGTGTAGGAGGAGGAGGAGGTGGCGGCGGCGGGGGAGGAGCCAACGTACCCAACCTCCTCAACACCATGATGGAGCTGAGGAAATGCTGCAACCACCCCTACCTCATTAATGGTACACAAACTCCTCCGAAGCCGCAGCAGAAAGACTCGGCGGGCGGATCATTTCTTATCTGATGATTTGTATTTGCTGTTTCCTCTCGTCTAGGAGCGGAAGAGAAGATCATTGAGGAATTCAGGGACTCCCAAGGAGGCAGGGCCGACATGCCGGACATGGCTCTCCAGGCCATGATCCAGGCTGCCGGCAAGCTGGTGCTCATCGACAAGCTGCTGCCCAAACTGAAGGCCGGAGGACACCGAGTCCTGGTGTTCAGTCAGATGGTCCGCTGTCTGGACATCCTGGAGGATTACCTGATCCAGAGACGGTGAGAACAAGACACAAATTGTACCGCTTCTTGATCCCAGTGCCGAGCCAAATCAAAGCGATTCACACCTGTTCTCCAAACACGTGTCCAGATATCCCTATGAGCGCATAGACGGCAGAGTTCGCGGTAACCTGCGGCAGGCAGCCATCGACCGGTTCTCCAGACCGGACTCGGACCGTTTCGTATTCCTGCTGTGTACGAGAGCCGGAGGACTGGGCATCAACCTGACCGCAGCCGACACCTGCATCATCTTCGACTCTGACTGGAACCCTCAGAACGACCTGCAGGTACGAGAAGACTGATATTACACCGGCCGTCGGTCCTTTCCTGTGACTCTCACTCCTGTGACTCTCACTCCTGTGACTCTCACTCCTGTGACTCTCACTCCTGTGACTCTCTCTCCTGTGACTCTCACTCCTGTGACTCTCTCCTGTTGGCCGAACAGAAAAAACAAGTGAAATTCTTTGCAGAAACAACGTTTATGAAACTCTTAAGCTCTGCCCTCCCTCCCCTCCCTCCCTCCCCTCCAGGCGCAGGCCAGGTGTCACCGTATCGGCCAGTCGAAGGCGGTCAAGATCTACCGCCTGATCACCAGGAACAGCTACGAGAGGGAGATGTTCGACAAGGCCAGTCTGAAGCTGGGGCTGGACAAGGCCGTGCTGCAGAGCATGAGCGGACGGGAAAACGCCAACAGCGGGGTGAGACTCCTCTCACACACCCGCTGTCTAACATCAATGACTTCAGGTTGATTTGTCCTTAACTAAACGCTTCCCTCTGCGGTCCAGGTCCAGCAGCTGTCCAAGAAGGAGATCGAGGACTTGCTGAGAAAGGGAGCGTACGGCGCTCTGATGGACGAGGAAGACGAAGGCTCTAAATTCTGCGAGGAAGACATCGACCAGATCCTCCAGAGACGAACGCACACCATCACCATAGAGTCCGAGGGGAAGGGCTCGACATTTGCTAAGGTAAAAAAAAAAACTTTACTCCGACTGAACTACTCGCACAGTTGCTTCACACTGTATGACGTGTGACGTGACGTTGACCATGTTCTCCTCCTCCTCGTCTCCAGGCCAGTTTTGTTGCAACCGGCAACCGAACGGACATTTCTCTTGAGGATCCAGACTTCTGGCAGAAATGGGCCAAGAAAGCTGAGCTGGACCTGGACGCCATCAATGGACGAGTAATATACGCAAACAAACACACACACACACACACACACTTGCAACTGTACACTCATACTGTGAACACCTGTAGTACCTGCAATGTAAAACCCACTCACAGAGCACAGACAGAGAACATCGCACCGTGCATCCATACAAAGTCTTACACCCACCCAGGTGTAAATGGGTTTTTAAAACTCGGATAAACCTGCTATTAATAAACAAACACACACACACACACACACACACACGCGCACACACACACACACACACACACACAGGATAAAGTAAAGTGGATAAAGCTGCTAGTTGCCGTGTGAACTGGTGGAACAGATCTGTCGAGTCTCAACCTCGAGTTGATGCTCCTGTTAAAGCGTCAAAGTTGTTGTGTGTGTTTTTTTTTTTTCTTTTTTAAAGCTATCGCTCTTTCGTAGCCGCGGTGTTTCTGGTGTTGGGTATTTATCAGCTCTGATCGGCATTGATGTAAACAAGTCTACTGCAGAGTCATGTGACCCGGGCGTGAATGCCGATTGTTCCCTTTTCCATCGCGGACAAAAGCCCGATGTTAGCGGGTCTTAGCGGGTTTCTTTTGACCAGTGGAAAAGAGGCTCTACACACACACACACACACACACACACACACACACACACACACATACACACGGTGGCGTCCCCCTTATTGAAAGGGGACGAGCAGTGGGAATTTGTTTGGGAGAGGAAAGAGAGAGAGAACAGGAGGGAGGCAGAGAGAGAGATTAATATTGACAGTTGAAAATCTCCTCTCTTCCTTAATTACCCATGTTTCCCTGCTTGTGTGTGTGGTGTGTGTGTGTGTTTGAGTGTGTGTGTTTGAGTGAGAGAGCGTAAGCTGCTTAGCTCCACTTAACAGAGCACAGATGCTTGGAGGGTACAGAGATATCACTTAGGCAAGCGCTCTCACACACACACACACACACACACACACACACACACACACACACACAATCTGAATCACATTCTTCCGCACACACTGAGACGCTCTGCGAACAGGCGTCTTCATACTCTTCCTCTCCTTCCCTCTTTATATTTGCTCACTTGTTTTCTTAGGACCCTACGCTGACACACTTACTCCAACACCGGCCGCTCGCCGCAGATTTCTCTTTTAACGTGTGACGTTAAAATGGAAACGACTGCAGCGCCGTGTGATAATTGTGGAACTAACTACTGCCCTGTTTGCACACATTAATGGGACTGTAAGAGGGCGGGGGGGGGGATCAAATTAATTGAACAAAAGTGTAATTCATTAGACAACATAATTAATGTCAGTTTATGTTTGAGCTGGGAACCAATTTTCTCAGCATCGGAAATGAAACATGGGTCTAAATATCCAACTAATCAGATTCCATATAGTCACATGGTTCATGAGGAAGAATTTACAAACAGGCCGCGTTACAGGAATAAAGCAGCATCGGTAGATTTCAGGCCATCTGTAATTGAAACCACGTTCTTGCTGGGAAAAACACAAAACAGTCTTGGCCATAAAGAGATGCAGACTAAACGTTTTCTCCATTCGGTTTCTCTCCAGAACACGCTGGTGATCGACACGCCGAGGGTGAGGAAGCAGACGCGGCACTACAGCAGCGTCAAAGAGGAGGAGATGCTGGAGTTCTCGGAGCTGGAGAGCGACGAGGACGAACCGAGCAAACCCTCGTCCAAACCTCGACGGCCCCAAGACAAAGCCCAGGGGTACCCCCGATCTGAGTGCTTCAGAGTGGAGAAGAACCTGCTGGTTTACGGGTCAGTCACAAGTTTCCTACTCAATGATACATGAATGATTCAATAAATTAGGTACTTGTGGGGAAAGGGGGGCGGGGCTAAATAAACCTGAAACCTCCTCAGTACAGAGAGAGAGAGAGAGAGTTAGCATTAGCACAGCCACTAAGACTGTGTCAGCCACTGCCAGTTACAAACTAACAAACAACATAAAAAGATTAAAAAGATGCTAACTGTGCTAGCCAGTCTGACCCGTCTGCTAGTCTCTGGTTCTGGTCTCAGACTCCTCCTCTGAGTCTGGGTCTGACTGAGGCTCAAACATGTGGCTGAGTCTCTCTGATGTTTCCTCCTCTCACCATCTTCATACTCTCTGCTCTTTCACCTGTCCACCTGGAGCCAGCAGGTGGTGGGCGGGGCCACAGGCCTGACCCAGAGTTCTCAATCAGGAAGTGAGAGGAGATGAGCTTCAGACCCAGATTTTGATTTTTGTTTTTACACTTTTTATGTGTGAAAACCTTTTTAACAAAATATGAATCACAGAGTTTAAAACGTTTCTGGAGGAACTTAAAGTTAACTTTAAGCTAACTCCGGTGTTGAACTGTTCCTTTTTAAACATACAGCGATGACACGTATGAAGGAGGATCAAAGGACCCTGAGAATAATAATGCAAATGGAATTAAAGCTCCATTCAGCTTATCATTTGTTTTAAATACAACAGGTATGAAAAGTAAAAGTCCGACATGAAAGGACTGTGTCGGAACAAAACATCACTGAAGCAGAGAATTCAATAGGAAAAGGAGAAGAGAGAATAGTTGTGGTGGATGTGGAGTCATGCAGCCGGATGGAGTTCATCACTCTGCTAATGTGTGTGTTAATAGATGCAGACCTGCGCAGGCAGTGATTTAGTAGAAAGACATCTCGCGCCTCAAGGCCGTCGACACGCACATGGTCAATAATAATCGGTGCTGCCTGCAAACACAATCATACACACACACACACACACACACACACACTGGTATACTGCAGGCGTGCTCATTGTAGTGCGCACACAGTGACCTTGGAGAGCACGGGACAGGTTTTAATCTCACATACAGACGGCTGACTAATGATAAGCCTGTCACACACTTTTTAAACTTTAAAAAAACAACAAAAAAAATACATCCAGATTCTCTTCAGGCGCTTCCCGTCAGCTCTGAATTTATTTCTGGTTTATTTAGATCTAAATAACGACGTTTTAATTAACTCGGACATAACTTAAGTTTCTGTTAATCCGTGCATCTTAACTCGGACGTGTAGTTGAACAAAACAAACCCCGTACAGTCGTCAGAGATAGGAGCACAGTATACTGCACACACAGGCAAATTGACACACTTACCACAGATAGTGATTATCTGGTGAACGCGGCCATTTTCACGGTTGACTTGGCGTGACTGTGTGTGTGTGTGTGTGTGTCTGTGTGTGTGACTGTGTGTGTAAGAAAGAAGAGTTGTGCTAGTGAGATGTCAGCGTTGTTATTGTTACAGTCTAGTCTTGTGGCCCGAGGCTGTAGGACACACTGACTGGGCCCGTCCTCTCCACTCAGCACTCTGTTGTCTTTTCCCATCAGCCCTCGCTCTCTCTCTCTCTCTCTCTCGCTCTCTCTCTCTATCGCTCGCTCACCCTTACCCACCATTTTACCCTTTCTGAAATAGTCCAGTGTAATCCTGGTTCACATGGTTCAGTGAAGATTGGGGAACAGCAGTGGAAAAATTTTTGGTCGAGAACCGGACCACCACGTCAGACTGTAGGGTCGCTCGGTCTCTGGTGGAGGTGGTGGGGGGGGGGCAGGTTCGACTGGGAACACACACACACACACACACACACACACACACACACACACACACTCACGCAGAGAGGGATGAGAGCCCAGCACTCAGCAGTGTCTGCTACTGGAGTGTGATGGATGTCTCGGATGCAGAAAAAAATTATTTGGGCGTGTGTGTGTGTGTGTGTGTGTGTGTGTGTGTGTGTGTGTGTGTATACACATGAAAGATCAGGGTCATGTGAGTGAGTAGTGTGGCACAGGATTACAAACTGTCTGACAGACTTAGTAAAATAATTATTTCACTATTCCAGAGTTCACCTCGGCATCCCAGAGCATACATTCATTTTTTTCTTTTTTTTTAAAGCTCCTCCAGTGTAAAGGTCTGTGTCCATGTGTAGTGTGATTATAGATCAGCTCTAGCTTCTATATTAATACTGTGAAAGTATCAAAGCCTCAGTCCACAGAGAAATGCACACAGCCTGTATTCAGAAACTGAGCCTTAAAACCAGCCGTCAGGACTTCTGGAACTTTGTGATGTCACAACAAAGCAGTCACCAAGCCCCGCCCACCTGGACCCACCATCCAAACCTTGCAGGATTTGGTTTCTCTGAGTGTTTTTAACCTGAAATCTGCTTTATTTTTATTGGATCACTCAGAAAACAGTCAGCCAATCAGAAGAGAGGCTCAGAGCCTCCTCTCTTCTGATTGGCTCACCGACCTGTTGTTACCAGAGCTCCAGAGAGAAGCCTGAGAGAGGAGATGTAAAACTACACTGAGATGGTTTTTATATCTTCTTATGGATCAACACTTCAAATAAAACACAGAAGAAGAAGAAGAAGAAGAGAATATGGAGCTTTAGCTTGAAAATCTTCTCGCCGTCCGTATCAGTCAATGAAGTGTATGTAGTGCAGTGATGCTGACGGGCTTCTCCCCTTCCTGTCTCTCCGTGTCTCCTCAGCTGGGGAAGGTGGACTGACATCCTGACTCACGGTCGCTTCAAGCGCCCCCTGAAGGAGGCCGACGTGGAAACCATCTGCAGAGCCCTGCTGGCCTACTGCCTGCTGCATTACCGTGGAGACGAGAACATCAAGAGCTTCATCTGGGACCTGATCACCCCGAGTGCAGATGGGACCACCAGGACGCTGACCAACCACTCAGGTAACACACACACACACACACACATCTGATTACATTACAGACACAGTATATATGATTGCAGGGCTGCTGTCAAACCATTGATAAATTAGTCCAAAGACTGATGATGATATGAACAGCTGATTCACTGCAGAGCTTTTTTAAAGTAGCTCGTCACGTGTGGTATTGAGCTGATTGTTGAGCTAACACTTCACTGAGCTAAAGTGTAAACAAAGCTTTTTGTCCCCAGGTCTCTCTACTCCAGTTCCTCGGGGTAGGAAGGGCAAGAAGGGGAAGCCTGCGGCCCCGCCTCCACAGACGCCACGAGCCGATTGGCTGGCGAGCTGCAATCCTGACCACTTACTGCAGGAGGACAGCTACAAGAGACACCTGAAACATCACTGTAACAAGTAGTTACCCCACACAGTCACACACACACACACACCTACACCTACACACACCTACACCTACACCTGAAACACCGTGATCGCTAGTGGCCAAAACATTCATGTTTAATATTTTTGCGGCGCCACGAACAGTTTCCTAAAGTATCATTGGTTGGATTAATGTTCCCACAGTGGAAATTTCCGTGGCAACCAAACTGATGTGGGTTGAACGGGGGCTGTAAAACCAGGACGTAGACACATGTGGCAGATGTGATGTTTCCTGCACAATTTCAGAAGAAGGCGGCAGTTTCCCTGTCTACTTCCTCTCTCTCTCTCACTCACTCACTCACTCAGTCTCTCTCTCACTCACACACACACACACACACACACACACACATACACACACACACACACACTTGCTTTGTGGTCAGCTCTCTCTCCTGTTGTCAGGGAGATATGCTTCCTTGCCCTCCGGCTTCAATTCCAAGATTTTTTTTTTTTCTTCTTGAGGGGGGAACTTTGTTTTTTTGTGTGTGAGTGTGTGTGTGTGTGTGTGTGTGTGTCTGGCTGTGTGCCAGGCCAGGTGCTAGGCAGGCAGACCTGTTGGAAGTGGGTGAAAGACACACACAAGCACACACACATAAACACACACACACACTTGGGGGTGATTATGTGGTGCCATCTGCTAGGCTGAAGCACAGCGTTGTGTGGCTAATCAGGCCTGGCACATTGATGGATGAGCAGACACAGCCTGCCAACAACCCCACACACACACACACACACACACACACACACACACACACACACACACACACACACACACACACACTGCAACTTGTCCAACTTGCAACTTGATGCACAAACAGACACACACTGCAGAGTAAGTTGCAAATGACTGTCTTTAACCCCCCAAACTAAACTTTTATTCCCTCCTTTCGTGCCACGGCTCTATAACCCTTCAGTTTTTTTGTTTGTTTTTTTTCCCCTTCTCTGCTCCTCCCCCTCATCTCCTCCTCCCAACCCCCCACCTCCCCTCCTCTCCTCCTCTGTCCTCTGCTCCAAACGCCATTATTGGCATTAAATCCTGGTGACAAATCTGGTGACAAATGTTTACAGTGAAGCAGATCTCCAAGAGAGCCGTGTTTTTCCGGTGTCGGGAGATCAGATCCGACTCTCACTCTCCAGCATTTGACTGAAGTGATTCGTTTTACTGGAGGAGAGTGATTTCCTCTGCCAAACAGGTTATGTTTTCACACGTGTCTGATTCGGTGTGGATCCAGTTAAAGGGGCAGAGCCAGGAATTGTTTTATCAATTTCCTCAACATAGGGAGACGAGGCATTTAATCCCAGATACTCGTCAATATTTCGCCTTGGCGGCTCGTCCTGATGGCCGAGTGGTTAGGGCACATACCATATGGACAGCATGTCCCTGGTTCCACTCCCGCCCCTCGTCTCCAAGTCCCCCCCCCCCACTCTCTCTCTCTCTCTCTCTCTCTACTGTATTTCCTGTCTCTCTGCACTAAAAACAAAAACTGCCCCCAAAATATGAATAAATAAATATTTCACCTTGGCGGAGGTTGAGTGACTGAGCACCAGGAACATCTGTAATCTGTATCCACAGGAGATGACCATCTATTCAACATCAGCAGTACAAAACGCTGAAATGAATGAATTATAGTTTTTCCAACCAGAAAAACCTCTCAGGATATTTTCTATCTAAGATCAAAGACTATTTTTTTTGACAGTGTTTGAGGAAGTTGCACCTTTCAGCTGCTTTACAGCGGATCCTCCAGTGAAGTCCGTCCAGTGTGAACGCTGTTATCAGGACTTCAGTAGCTCTTATGACATTTTATTCAGAATAGAGGAAATCAAACATTATTTAAGTTAAAGAGCCCATTAGTCCATCAACAGACAAATAATCAGGAGTAAATTTAGATCCTTGATTCATTGTTTTTAAGCCGTTTCTGGTTCCAGCTTCTTCAATTTTAGGATTTTCTTTTGTTGTAAGTAAAATATCTTTTACAAACAGACAAAACATCTAATCTATTGCAGATGTTCCAACCTCAGGAATCTACATCAGACATCAGACAACACTCCTAACCTCACTAACTCTCTCGCTGTTTGACTGTTTCTCAGGGTGTTGCTGAGGGTGAGGATGCTGTATTATCTGAGACAGGAAGTCATCGGCGACCAGGCCGAGCGCATCCTGGAAGGAGGCGACTCCAGGTTGGTGGAAACTCCATACTTCTTCCTTTCTGTCTTCATTGTAGTGTCCGTTTCACCACGTCGTAGGAACAAAGGAGACACTTTTCTGTCTTTAGACTCAGTTTTCTGTGTGCATGTGTTTCCTCCCCGTACTAGTGACCTCTTCCTGTTGTGGCAGATACAACACGCCAGTTGGTTTATCGGGGGGGAAATAAGCTCTTCTGACTGTTTAATAAGCTATGGCCTGTTATCATTTGGCGCAGGGTCTCTCAGAGCCGCCGTGTTGATGTGGAGGTTGGATGGTGCTGCTCACCTTGACTGTTTCCTTGATCTCTTTCTGACGGCTCGTTCGCCGCTTCCTCGATCTCTTTCTCCATCACTCTGCACTTTTCTTGGCATCTCTCTCTCTCTCTCTCTCTCTCTCTCTCTCTCTCTCTCTCTCTCTCTCTCTCTCTCTCTCTCTGCAGCGTACTTCAGCCTATGATCATCTCCCACCCCCCTCTCCCATCACCCTTTCACCCAGATGTGAATGCATTTATAATTTGGAGCACATGCACTTCATGTTGATCTCTCCCTCTCCCTCCCCTCCCCTCTTTCCCTCCCCCCACCCAATGGCTACTGTGACAGACCCTGTGTGTGTGTGTGTGTGTGTGTGTGTGTACACCAGACGTGAGCATACGGGGTGCTATCATGCCAACATATGCCAGGGGGATTTAGCATGCCAGTCTTGGCGCGCACGCGTATGTGTGCGTTGCCAAGACCGCGCATGCTGCTGTTTGCAGAGATAAGAGACTATTTCCCGGTTTCTTCTCTCCTCCTGACACCCTCAGACTTTCTACGTCCATTGTGTATTGTACCCTTTCTCTTCATAACTAGCAGGAAGCACCATTTTTCTTTTCGATTTGTTTGGACACAGAATTTATCCTGCAGAAACTGTTTTTATTTCCCTGCATGAATAATGCTGTTCTTGACCAGATATCTGGTTTTGGTTGATCGGGTTTTTGTAATTTCAAAAATGCGTGAGAGCAACACCTGCAAGCTCCTAGTAGAGTTTATTTATTGTGACGGTATAATGTGTAGATTTTATTTTAGATCCTTATAAAATCAAAGAATAAAGGTTGATGGGATGTTTATACATTTACGGTGAAAGTAAGAAATTGTTGATAATAGTAAAATCAGATTTTATAAGATTTTAAGTCAAACGTTAAAATGAGACTAATTTAATTAATAAATGCTGTGAAATCTTTAAGAAAACAACAAATTATTCCTCTGCTTGTGGATAAAAAACATCAATAATGGATTTTTCTACATTGTTTCCATTGTGTTCGGCGCCCTCTGTCTGACATTGTCCACCGCCGAGCGAGCCGCACGTAGCAGGTTATGATGTCATGAATTGATGTGTAATGTGCAGGTCTAGACCGTGAGAAACGGTAATCTTGACATTTGAGGTGATTTGAGTGTAAAATAGACGGGTGGCGTTGGAATTAGGTTGTTGTTGTTGTTGTTGTTGTTGTTGTTGTGAGGCCATTTCATTCATCTAGAATATTTGTAGTTTTCCAGCAGTTCGACTTTGAACGTAACAAGAACAAACCTTCAGGTTTCACTTTGTTTCACCAGGTTTAATCGATCATACTGTGTGTGAGGATACTTCATTTATAGAAACTGTTGGTTCTTGTTTGACCTTGAAGGCGGTCTCCTAGCCTGCAGCCTGCCACGTTCTAGCTACATGATGTTTTTATAAATTCAAATATGAAGCAGCCGTTCTTCTCATGTGGACTGTTGTTGACGCATTCTTAGTTTTCGTAGCTCCTCGGCCGAACTAATCAACACTAGTACAGGGGTTTGTTTCTCCACTTTGATTCATTTATTTAAATTAAATTAAATATTTTCTGGGGGGAGACCAGTCTCCAACACTATTTTTGTATCTTTTAAAGTTCTCTCTCGCTCAAAACAAACCGAGGCTCTGCTGCTACGACTCCTTCAGTGAACTGCAAACCACTAGAAACAGAACAGTAACGCCAGTGACCATGTCCAAAGTAATATCAGTGGAGATATTGTTTCTTTAGCCTCTCTCTGAGACTATCGCATTTCCGTCGTGGTGTATTTGTCTCTGCAAGGTGCTGATCCTGCTGCCGGGAGCAGATGCAGCATCTTGGAGAGAGAGAGCGCAGCAGTGTGGAGAGATTCACCGACGGCTGCGCAAACAGTTTGTAGGAGAAGTGCGGTGGTGAGGTGAGGTCAGCGGCGTGGCGCTACATTTAGCTGCTTTGCTAGCTTCTTGAAGTCGGACATGTTTGGCGGGGTGATGTGTTCAAGTGTCTGATTTAAGTTTTGGTGGTTGTTCATCCACGGCTTACAGGTGCAGCGTCTTCACTCGCGGTGAAGATCTTCCACGGCGACAGCGTGTGTGTGTGTGTGTGTGTGTGTGTGTGAACCATCATGCGGCACATGAGTGTAAATTAGACATCTGGGATAATCGGAACACCTTCCTTTTTTCCGATCACCTGACGATTGATCGGTGAATCTCTAGTAGTATTGGAGGATAAACACCGAGGTTGTTTCGGTGCAGTGATTACGTTCCGTTTCTCCAAACCTCCATTTCACCTTTTTATTGTCAGTTTCTCTAATCTCCGACATTTCCATGACAACAAAACGGATGCCACCAAAGCGCTACTTCCTGTTTAGATCACGATTTGCGTGTAATTTACTGCTGTGAGGGTTAAATATTGAGGTTTCTTCACTTTGAGGTGCAGCTGCACGACGTAACTGAGCAAAACCGTAACGGAATACAACTCCCAGCTGTTTGCACATTAATACTAATTGAATTTGTTGGAAAATAGTTTTTATCTTTGGTTGGCGGCTGACAGTTTTCACAATCTGATTACGGCACAAATGGATGGTAATCTAATTTCTGCTGTCCCCTTTTCTCTTTCCCTCATTACGATGATTATTATGATTATTGAAATACAAGACTGTCGCCGTACCGAAGCAAATTGAACACACACGACCAGTTAAGTTTGATTATCAGTAATGTGATATGTTTGTGTCTGCCGCAGCGAGCTGGATATCTGGATTCCCCAGCCGTTCCACGCCGAGGTCCCGGCCGACTGGTGGGACAGCGAGGCCGACAAATCCCTGCTCATCGGCGTCTTCAAACACGGTGAGAAACGTTCTACATACAGATCTAAATCTTCCAACATGGCTGCCGTCTCTCTCTCTCTCTCTCACACACACACACACACACACACACACACACACACACACACACTCACTCACTCACTCACTCACTCCAGTGGCTTCCGACCCAGTGAGCATCATTCAACCACACACACACACACACATCGTAGTCAAACTGGGTGAGCGTGCACACACAAACACATCCCACCCACCTCTGCTGCCACCAGTTGATTGGTGTTGCTATGGCGATAGCGGTACGCAGCTGGTAGGCTCAGTGTGCTATCAGGAGTATGATTGATTGCTGGTTTTACCACTGGCTACGACTGAGTGTGTGTGTGTGTGTGTGTGTGTGTGTGTGTGTGTGTGTGTGTGTGTGTGTGTGGATGTGGATGTGTAGGTGTCACAGGTGTTAATGTTGTAAAAAGCTCATCTCAAAGTTATAATGACCAGATCTCTTCACTGTTATTTTGGATCGTCAGTTGGAAAACGTGCCGGTTGTGTTAACGTGCCCGTGACCCACCTTTGGGTGCTGACTTGTGAGACTGGATGTGACTCCCAGTGACACACGGATGAGGCTAATTGTTGTGTGCGCGGAGACCCTCATTCATATTAATTTGGCATAATTGTCATAATTTTTCCATCACCACCCTCTATGAGTCTATTAGGACACACACACACACACACACACACACACACACACACACACAGGAATACAAAAGGACTCACCCATAGTTAATCATAATCCTCATTCACTAGCCTTTACTTGGTGGCGGAGGACAGACAAAACAGTGTGTGTGTGTGAGACAGAGGAGGTTACCAACATTTTTCCTAATTGAACTGTGATGGTGTGAAAGAAGGATGGAGGGATGGGAGAGGTTGGAGGAGAGGCGGCGTGCCCCCTTTACTCCCCAGCAGCCACCTCCTGTCCTCTCCTCATTTCTTATAGTCCTGTTTTTTAAACCCCCCCCCACACACACACACACGCACACAGACACACACACACACACACACACACACACACACACACACACACACACACACACACCCATCCCTACTCACCCACCCCCCCGTTCCCAATGTGTCTCAGTAGGACCTGCACATTCTAATCTGTTCTGCCTGAACGCCCCTAACGGACACACACACACACACACACACACACACACACACACACACACTACGTTTCTCACACCCACTAGCTCAGTTTCACAGACTTCATGACACACACTTTTTTCCTCTTCATCCTCTCTCCCCTCCTCCCACCTCTCTCTCTTTCTCTCTCTCTATCTGACACAAATGAGCACCTGCAGGCTCACTTGGATAAGCACACACACACAAACACACACACACATGCAGGACTGAGGCGAGTGTACATACACAAACACACACACAAACACAGACACACACAGACACACACACACAGGCTGTCTGTCTTGTCAGCAGCTGGCTCCTGGGGTCTGCCCTTCTGCTGCAGTTTTTGTCTATTCCTTCATTTAATATGGATGCTGTGTGTGTGTGTGTGTGTGTGTGTGTGTGTGTGTGTGTGTGTGTGTGTGATCTAGAAGGCACAGCTTCTCTCTCACCCTCCTGTTGAAGAGGAGCTTGTGTTGCTCTCTGTGTGTTGACCAGTACTTCCTGAAACTAACTGGACTTCTCTCTGATTGGTTACCGGACATTTTATAGTCTCTTCTGTATTCCTCCTCACCTTTCTGTTGTTGTTGTTGTCGTCCTCCTCAGGATATGAGAAGTACAACTCGATGCGAGCCGACCCCTCCCTGTGTTTCTTGGAGAGGGTGGGCATGCCGGACGCCAAGGCCATCGCCGCTGAGCAGAGGGGCTCCGACATGATGGCAGATGGCGTGGAGGGGTAAGAGAACAGGCTTCACTGACCACTTGCCCCCCCCTCCCCCTTTCCTACACTTTCCTGCACCTTCCCTGTTTTTCCACTCGAACACTTCCCACTTCTCTTGTGACGTTTCCTGGCGGCGCCGTGGATCCTTGGAGTCTGAGCAGTAAATGATTTAAAGCAAAAAGCCACGATTATTCCAGTTCCTGAAAGAGGAGTCAATGAGAGGAGGTGTAGTTGACCTCCAGCTTTACTTTGCTTTGTTACTCTGTTCTTTGTCCTTTTTTTGTTTTAGTTTTCGGAGCTTTTTTAAGTTTCACAACAGAAAGTCGCAAGTTTGTGAAATGTTGAAATCTGCCGCTTCCGTGAGATGGAAAGTAAAATTTTCTGTCTGTCCCTTCGATCCTTCACAGTGAGGATGAGGATCCAGAGTACAAGCCACTGCGAATGCCTTTCAAAGATGACATGGACGACTTCACCAACTCTCCACTGGACGACAAAGACGACGCCGCGGAGGGAGAGGCTGAAGGTAAACGGCTGAAAGCTGCAAGTGAAGCTGAATTATTCACACGTCATCCGACAGAAACTGAACATTGTCCTTGACACGAAAACTGTAGTTATCAGTCAGTGTTCAGCACAAACAGCAGAGTTTAGATTTTATACAAATGATAAAGACTGAAAACCACAAAACTCACGTCACTTCAGTTCATCAGAAACAAAATACATGAAATACAACGTTAAAGATGGAAGAACGTGTTTTAATGTCACGGCCCTGATGAAGATACTATTCGGTTTTAACAGCTGTGAGTTTTTCTTCTTGCCTCATCGTCACTCTCTCGTCTCTGTAGCTAAATCAGGTGAAAACAATCAAAGTGCAACTACTGGGGGCGGAGCTTCGGGCCCCAACGAGCGACTGTATTGGCCAGCAGCCTCAGCTCTGACGGCTCGTCTGCGACGCCTCATCACGGCCTACCAGCGCTCCAACCGGAGAGAGCAGCTCCGCCAGGAGGCCCTCAACCGGCCGGACGGACGCCGCCGTCGCCGCAGGGAGTTCCTGCCTTCCGTCCCCGTGGTTACTGAGACAGGAGGCGGCGCAGCTTACATCCAAGATGGAGCGGCGGTGTTCATGACAGAAGGAAGCCCATATCTGGCGAAAGGAGGCGCTTACTTTGCCAAAGGTGGACAGTTAATGCCAGAGACTTCGCCAGTGATGACCGCCAGCTCCCTGATGGCTGACGGAGCCATGTACTACAAGGAGAGAAGACAGAGGTACATTTACTCACATAATCAGGTTTATTCAACACAACATTAAATGAAACACCTGTAACACCTTTCTGTAAAGAACTGAAGAATAAAATGAAGTTACTTTTGTTAGTTGAACCTTTTCTCTGGTGTTTCTCCGTCAGATGGACTCGTCGTGAGGAGGCCGATTTCTACCGCGTCGTTTCCACCTTCGGTGTCGTCTTTGACACCCAGCGGCAGAAATTTGACTGGACGCAGTTCAGGGCCTTTGCCCGACTGGACAAGAAAACGGACGAGAGCCTGGAGAAATACTACTACTCCTTCATCGCCATGTGTAAACGTGTCTGCAGAATGCAGGTCAAGACTGAAACAGGTAAGAGGAAACACGCCGGCCGCTGTTACGTGTCGAGAGAAGTTAGTTTGCACGGGAGAAAGATGTTCTTATTAAAGACTTAAAGACCGTCTCTGTCTTTTATCATCAGAACTCCCAGACCCGACCCTGATCATCGACCCCATCACGGAGGAGCGGGCCTCTCGCACCCTGTACCGCATCGAGCTGCTCCGCCGCATCCGAGAGCAGGTCCTCCCCCACCCCCTGCTCTCTGAGCGCCTCAAGCTCTGCCAGCCATCTTCAGACCTCCCGGAGTGGTGGGAGTGTGGCCGCCATGACCGTGACCTCCTTCTGGGGGCCTCCAAGCACGGCGTGAGCCGGACAGACTATCACATCCTAAATGACCCTACGTTGGACTTCCTGGAGGCCCACCAGCGCTCTACCAGCCAGCGAGGCGCCGGCGTCGGCGCTGTAGCCCAGGGGGAGAGCACCAAGGCCGGAATGGGAGCAGCTGAAAGCACCGCTGCACCTCTCCTCTCCACCGCGGAGCTGGCGAGCGCTGCAGCTGCTGCCAAAATTGCTGTTCAGGCAGCGAAAGAGGTGAAGACTGAGGAAGGGAAAACGGAGATGGAGGTGAAAAAGGAAACGGAGGGAGGAGATACCGACGACATTCCATGTACCAAGACCGAAACGCCCGACGAACAGAAGAACAATGAGGGAGAGGTTGGAAAAGGGAAAGATGAGACCGCTGCTTCGCCAGGAAAGGAGGTCAAGAAAGAGGAAGAGGAGGCCCAGCCAAAAGTCGAAAAGGAGGAGGGGGAAGAGCTGAAAGAGGAGCAGAGCGGAGAAGAAGAGAAGACCTCCAAGCCAGCAGATGAAGAAGATAAATACTCGACAGAGGAGGAGAAGAAGAGCTCGAGTATTGTCGACTCTCCAAGGGACGAGAAGGAGACGACCGCTGAGACCTCAGAACAACCCGAGTCCTCCCCCAAAGCACAACCGGACCACAAGACTGTGGGGGAGGAGGACGGGGAGGAGAAGGAGAACCCCGAGTCTCCCAAATCTCCAAAGTCAGCCGACACGGAGAAGAGCCCAGAGGAGGAAGAGGAGGACAGGATGGATGAAGACGACAAATCAGAGAAATCCTCTCAGGCTGAAGGTAACGGATGTTTTCAAAGTCTTACTTTAATTGTCCTTTTTTTTTTTTATTCCTATTGTTCATGTTTATTTGTCCTGGATGTCGGCCATCATTGTTGCTGACACCACGCTTGACCACGGGCCTATTTCTGGTGTTTCCCCTCATGACTTGGCAGTGTTTTAATGAGTCTTCAGTTCCAGAGAGAGGGCGACAGAATGAAATGAGTTTGGATCCCTTGGTAATGAAGAGGAAACCCTTTTTAATTAAGAGTTACAAAATGGCTTTTCTCCTCCCTGCGCAGCGAGCGCCGCGTCGGAGCAGAAGAACTTCGACGAGGAGAGCATCGCGTCTCTGAGCACGTCGGCCCGCGACGAAACCAGAGACGGGTTCTGCCCCGACGACCTGCCCGAGACGTCTGCGCTGCAGGCCTTACAGGACCGCACCTACGCCTTCTCCTTCTGGCCCAAGGTGAGTGTGAAAGAACGGATGAAGGCGGGTCACTGAGAAAGTCTGGTTCCAAAGTTATTCTCTATTATTTTCTAGATTCCTTTAATAAAAACAAACATTACGTACACGTCAGTATTAAAGACATTTCAACCACTGGGAGGATTTTAATGTGAAACTTCTGCACAGGAAGTGACAGCAGCTTAACTCGATTGGAAAAAACAGCAAAGTGGAACTAGTTGTTGAGTGAAAACAGAATCTCAGTGAAATTGATCATTATAATGAATTAATCAAGATGGTTGCTCCTTCCTAAAATACAGTCGAATATATTAAAAATACAAAACAGGAACATTAGGAATAGAGATAATTATTTCAGCATTTAAAGTACAGAAGAAGAAAACTGAGACCAGCGTCTGTCCAAAGCGCCTTGATGAGTCGTGCGTCACCTCTCTCCGTTCTCTCCTCCTCAGGATCGAGTGATGATTAACAGGATGGATAACATCTGCGAGGCCGTCCTGAAGGGCAAGTGGCCTGTCAACAGACGCCACATCTTTGACTTCCCCAGCAACCTGTTGCCAGGGCACAGCTCCGCAGTAACCGCAGCAGCTGTAGCCACGGCAACTGACAGCCCACTGCAGAGGCGGAGCCTGGCCGAGCTGACGTTGGCGGGCATCCACACGCCTTACAGTGGAAGTGAAGATAAAACACTATCGCCGCAGATTCCTGTGAGTGTTTGTGTCCGACAGACATGTGACTGTCGGTTCAGCCTGTTAGCTCTGTGTGTGGAACCAAAGATACCGCTAATGTCATTAACGCTAATTATCGGCGCTCTCTGAAGTACCAGTAACCACGACGTGACGTGACTCCTCAGTGAGACACAGGTGTGACTGTTGACCTGATGTTGCAGGAGGGCGCTCTGAGCCTGACGGTGCCGCGGCGGCGGAGGAGGAGGAGGAAGATCGAGATCGAGGCGGAGCGGGCAGCAAAGAGACGTAACCTGATGGAGATGGTGGCTCAGCTGAGGGAGAGCCACGCCGCCGCCGAGTCCCAGAGCCAGGCGATAGACCTCACCAAGGTGCGGTTCATTATTAGGAGCTACATTACCACACCTGCAAAAACCAATATTAATATTTCTATTCAAATAAATTCAGGTTTATTAACCAAGGGATCGTTTTTGTTTCCCAGTGTATGCAGCATCACCACAAGGCCTCACCCTCATTGGCCGGATTCCCCAGCGCCCTGGTGACGAGCCCTTCCCTCAAGGCCCAGATGGAGTTGCTGCAGCAAGCCCCGCCCTCCGGACACAGAGCGAACGGTTCGCTGGAGGCCGACCTGCCCATCATGAGGAGGAGGCGGGGCCGCAGGAAAAATGTGGAGGGGCTGGAGCTGCTGTTCATGGGCAACAAGAGAGCCGGAGGGGTACGGAGAGCGCCGCACACAGACGGATGTGGTTGTTTGTCGTAAATAAGAATCTACATTAAATCCATGTCTTCCTCTGTGTTACTCTCTGAACGTTCAGGATGATGCTGACGGGACAAAGGCCTCAGCTGCGGAGGCGGCTCAGGACGCCGCCCGTGCCCACAGATCCCTCACCGTGCCCGAGCAGAGCCCCAGCGCCAGATCTCTGGCCTCCGGCAGCCTGGAGGAGGAAGAGGCGGCCGTGTCGAACAAGGAGCTGGGAGAGTGGCTGAGGCAGCACCCGACATACACCATGGACATGGCTGGACTGACACCAGTAAAGAACCTCCTTCCTTCCTCTGTCTTTCCTTTCCACCTTAAAACCTTTTGTATATGAGTGTTAACAGCAGTTTTCTTTCCTTCCGTGCGATACATCATCTCTAACTCTCCGTTATCTCGCTGCTGCAGAAGAGCGAGGAGCTGCTGCTGTCTCAGTTCTCCAAGCCCAAGCAGAAGCGCCACCGCTGTCGAAACCCCAACAAGATCGACATCAACACCCTGACTGGAGACGAGCGAGTGCCCGTGGTCAACAGACGCAACGGACGCAAGGTAACTCGGCGTTCAGGAAGTCTTCAAGACCCGCCCCCCGTTTTACACATTCTATCCTGTTGTACATGGTTTTTTTTTTCTTAAATGAAATAAAATTGCTGGTTTTGCCCGTCGACCTACAATCAATAACCTATAATGACAAAGTGAAAACATGTTCTTAGAATCAAGTATTCAGACCCTTCCTGTGGGGGATGGTGTGTTCAGGTGTGTGTGTTTGCTTTATTCACCCATGATGCATTTAGAACCCGATTGGGGTCCATCTCCATGCGTGTGTGTGTGTGTTTGTGTACTATATTCATGGAGTTTAAGTTTTAAACGTCTGTGTGAGGGTTTGGGACGCCGGGGGGCGGGGCCGTTTTTAGATGTGAAAAATAGATCATTATGTCTATGGAAAATATTCTGATACAGTCATAAGGAACCTTATATTTTATATTAATCCAGTAGACCCACATTATCAATACCAACCTTTGTCAGCTCAATAATATAAATCAAAATCCAGATGTGCGAGGCCTGTGGAGACTTCCTGTGAAGCTGTAATGGCTGCTAAAGGAACTGAGTTAAAGGCCTCAATACTTTTGTAAATTTTAGAATTCTGTTTTTACATTTTTATACATTTGCACAAATTTCTAAACATGTTTTTGCTTTTTCATCGTGGGTAATAAAGTGTTGATTGAGCGGCGTGTCGAGGTCACTGCCTGTGTGTTGATATTGTGTGTTTCTACATGCATCGATTTTTTGTTTTTGTTTTGTTTTTGTTGTTTTGTTTTTATTGTTTTGGTCGTGTTTAGTTTAGTTTGTTTTTTTTTTGTTTGTTTGTTTGTTTTATTTCCCCCACCAAGAGAAACTCATTTCATCCTCCTGTTCTTTAGATGGGCGGGGCCATGGCTCCACCAATGAAGGAGCTTCCCAGATGGCTAATAGAGAACCCAGAGTTTTCTATCGCCCCTGATTGGACAGACATCGTCAAACAGTCGGTGAGTGAGACGCGACCTGTGCAGCTGCTGAACATCTCTCCTGAAAACTGCTGCATTGTTGTTTCCTCTGGCTCCAGCTGGGAGTTTCTAACCTGGGGTCCTCCTCCCTGCAGGGTTTCCTCCCAGAAGCTATGTTCGATCGCCTTCTGACCGGCCCCGTCGTCAGGGAAGAGGGTGTCCGTCGCCGAGGGCGACGACCCAAATCTGAGATTGCCAAGGCAGCGGCCGCCGCCCAGGCAGCAGCTGCTGCTCAGGCCGCCCAGGCGTCACTGGCCACTGCTGCTTCATCTGCAGGTACAAAAGAAATACTGCGGAAAACTGAACCAACAGTCTGCATGTGGGTCGAGGAGGAAATGGTGCAACTGTAATTTATGAACCTTTCTGTCTGAGTGGAGATGGACTCAGATTCAAACAACTTTATTAATCCCAAGAATTCTTAGTTATGTGTCAGAGATGATCAGCAGTGATGATCAATGATCAATACAAGGAACAACATGCTGCAATAAGCAGATAAGAATAAAACAAGTAAAATGGATAAAAAATAACATTTTGTTGCAGTTTCTGTAGTAAATAAATAATATGAATAAATAAATGACTGAATTTAAAAAATATATAATTTATATATAAATATATATATATATCTAATTTAAAGTGAGAACTGAGTTCAGGATCCTGACAGGAAGAAGTGAAGGATTCGTTTCATTTCAGTCTGTTTGTGCTTAAAGGTTATAGAGCGCCATATTTACCGTGTGTGTGTGTCTGTCTCTCTCTCTCTCTCTCTGTGTGTGTGTGTGTGTGTGTGTGTGTCTCTCTGTGTGTCTCTGTGTGTGTGTGTCTCCAGGAGGCATCAACCCTCTGCTCTTGAACAGCCTGTTTGGAGGGATGGACCTGTCTTCTCTCCAGAGCCTCCAGTCTCTCCAGTTGGCTGCTGGTCTGATGGCCTTCCCTCCCCCCACCGACCCCAAGCAGGCCGCTGCCAGCGCCGCCGCTGCCTCCATGCTGCCCCTAATGCTGCCCGGCATGGGAGGCCTGCCCAACATGGCCGCCGCCCTCCCCAACATGTTCAGCCTAGGCGGGCTGTTTGGCGGTAACCTGGCGACAGCCGCAGCTGCTGCCGCTGCGTCCAACTCCGCCGCCGCTGCCGCCACCGCATCAGGGAACACAAACGGAACAATGGAGGGAGAGGGAGGAGAGAGCGACGAAGCGGTGACGACGAAGAGGAAGAAGAAGAGACAGGGAGAGGAAAAAGAGGGAGAAGACGGCGAGGGGGGAGAGAAGGAGGTGGAGGAGGAGGCCGAGGGAAATGAAGGAGTGAAGAAGGCAAAGAGGAAGATGGTGAAGGAGAGCGAGGAGGGCGTGGAGAAGTCAGTTAATGATGTCACCGCAGCTCCTCAGATCCCGGCCGTTGATTCGTCAGCTGAGGCGTCCATCAACGGCGATGCCGCCGCCCTGCTGGCTGCGGCCGGCATGTCCGCCAATTCTCTGGCATTCAACCCCTTCCTCCTCTCCACCATGGCGCCCGGCCTCCTCTACCCCTCCATGTTCCTACCTCCGGGCCTCGGCGGGCTCAGCCTGCCCGGCTTCCCCACCGCCTCCACCCTGGCCGAGCTGCAGAGCGCCATGGCCGGAGCGCTGGGGGGCAACGCCGTGTCCACAAACCCCCTGAGAGACGAGGAGGAGAAGGGGATGAAAGCTACGGGAGAGGAGGAGGAGGACGAGGACGAGGAGGACGGCGGAGGAGAGAGTGACTTGGCCGAGGAGAAGGACGAGGGAGCGGAGGAGGAGACGAGAGGCGAGGCCGACGACTCCCTTCTAGAGGACGGAGGGATGGGAGGAGAGGAAGAGGAGGCGGCGGCGTCACCGCAGAAGGACAAGAGTGACTGAAATAAAACGAAGTGACTGCCTGAAAATTTCCGTCACCCAGTCCGCCATCCCGGAGCCTGCCCGACTAGGGCCGCAGCGCCCCGCCCCCCCACGGCGGACCACGTTTACACGCGCCTCCACCCAAGAAGATATCCAAACTATTACGAGTCCTGTTTTTTTTTTTTTTTTCCTTTACGTTGTTGTTGATGATTTATCTCTCTCTCATTGTTGTTTGTTTTTTGGCCAGGTGTATTTACTGTGCGTCAGAGAGGGCGAGGTGTCGTCAGGGTCCTCGCAGCCGCTCGCTCAGAGCTCGGCTCCTCTTCAAAGATTGTTCCTCTCTCTGGGTTCTGTCTACGTTTCTCTTCCACAACCCCTCAAACAGGACCACACAAGGTTCCACCAGTACTATATTGTTATTATTATTATTATCATTATTATTGTTATTGCTGCTTTCAGCTCTCAGATCTGTTGTGTTTTTTTTTTTGTTTTTTTTTTTGTTTTTTTAATTTTTGATTTTTGCTTCCTTCGTCTGGAATGTTTGTTTTGTTGTCGTTTGTCGGCGGCGTCTCGTCGACAGGAGAAGAAACACCCGCCGCTGCCGACACGTTCTCTAACATCCGGTTCTCAAAAAAACAAAAACAGAAAAAAAGACAAAAAAAAAAAGACAAAAAAAAAAAAAAAAAAAAAAAAAAAAAAAAACACAGCATTACAGCTGACCCGGCTGTCTGTCTGACAAAGCTGCTGCAAAAGGAATTGTGGATAATGGAGTTTGAGCTGTTCTGTTTCAGAGCAGATTTTTAGTTCTCACATATCAGACCAGGTCGACTCTGAGGAGGAAAAGGAAACTAGACTGGCCTAAAACTCAGTCTCACACACTGACGAGCACAACACACACATCCCAACACATGCTCCACATGCTTGAGTTGTGCACACACACACACATACATTCAGATCTCCACCACTACACACACACACACACACACACACACACACACACACACACACACACACACTAACCCCCTAAACCCTCGTTATCATGTGACTGTTTCTAGGAGGACTCCCTACCAGCCGTGTTCCTTTGAGTGTATGTGTGCGTGCGTGCGTGCGTGTGCACGTGCACACTGAACCAATACTGTGTTAAACCCAGTCCCACACTGTTTGAGTACCAATCTTGAGTCTTTCCACTGCCACACCTGAATCCTGTCTCTCTCTCTCTCTGTCTCTCTCTCTCTCTCTCTGTCTCTCCCTCTCTCTCTCCCTCTCTCTCTCTCTCTCTCTCGAGGCGGCTGGTCGTGGCTCGGGAGCGGCAGGCGGGCTGGGTCTGCCGCCGGTCGGGCCTTCTGATTGGTCCGTTGCAGCCACTGAAAACCAGCCGTCCTTGTTTGGAGGTTTTTTTCTGTGAATGGGTTTGGAGCGGAGGTCCACACAGGGATGTGAGGTTTCAGGATTATTCGTTAAAGGGGGGGGGGGCGCACATGAAATAGTCGCTGCCACATTAAAAATCCTTCTTTTTGTTTTATTTTAAGTTTTTGTTCCTTCACATCCCAGTAGTTCCAGACCAAGTGCTGCTCCTTAGTGACCTTCTCTTTAAAGACTGTTGCTCTAGTCACACACTGACACCAGGCCTGGCCGAGACAGGACTGAGACACATTTTCAACAGAGTTGGAAACTCACAACTTTTTCTATATGAAGTTCAGCTCTGGTTTAAGTTTTAAATACTTGAAAAGCGCGACAGGTGTTTGATTTGTTTCCATTCCTGAGGCCAGTTTAAGTGTCTGAGATGAATCAAGCGCCGCAAGTGGTTCAAATATTTGAAAGTACATTCAAACACACACACTGTGGCCAGGTCTTATTAACATTTGCTAATACAGCCAGCCCAGCAGATGAAGAGAGGGAGAACCGGGACTGAGGGGGGGGTATGTGTGTGTGTGTGGGGGGGTGGGGGTGATGAGTTTCAACTCTCTGGAAGACCCGTTCTCCTCTCGAATGCTGAGACAGCAATAACCAAGGCAGCTTTTGAATGTTCCAACATTACTCTCCCAACACACTCTCTCTCTCTATATGAATAACCACAAGTGTCGTATGAATAGAAAACAAAACTAAAACTGTAAATGATGACAAATAAGTAATGCAATCAATTTTGTCTCACTCTGTTCCTGTTGATGCACTGGTGTTAAAGAGTTAAAATAATCAGGTACCTTTATTACTTAGCTACTTTTCTTGAAAAATGGACTTTTGTTACTTTTAGCCAGCAAGCTGAAGAGCATTACCTCAAAATTCTTATCTAGCCTTGAAGTTTACAGACATACCATGTAAATGTTTTTTTTTTCCCTCTTTTATTTTTGGT
Organism: Seriola dumerili; assembly: GCF_002260705.1. Taxonomy (NCBI): domain Eukaryota; kingdom Metazoa; phylum Chordata; class Actinopteri; order Carangiformes; family Carangidae; genus Seriola; species Seriola dumerili. Next base: position 658,082 of record NW_019176147.1, read on the forward strand.
GTGTGTCTTTTTTTGTTTTGGGTTTTTCTTTTGTTTTTTTTCTTTTTTTGGAGACATCATGTATGATGAATTGTAGCTATGATGCTTTTAATAAAAGTGAATCATGATATTCGCCTAGGAAACCAAACCTCAGCCTGCATCTCGTTATTAAACTCCACGTCTAGATCTCAACGGGTTGTTTGTGCCACCAACTCACTTCACTTCTTTCTATGAGTTTTAAACCAAACAGAGTTCATTAATAACTTTAACTCGAGGTCCACTCGGGACACGTGACGCAACACAAGAGGTGTTTCCAGGGGACACTAAAAAGTGACGAACCCGACTGGGACACGTGTTCAATGGCCAGTTGTGACTTCTGAAGTTAAAAGCATTGAACAGCCCTCATGTTGTCCAGCTGAGGTCACATGACTTCCATGTAGAGTAAAAGGGAGTGGTAGAGGTTAACCAGCGGCCATTAGTCGCCTTATCTCTGCTTCCTCCCGACAGATTTGGTTCTGTAAATGTAAACACCGGTCAGCAATCAGCTGCTGCCGGCCTCACAACTGATATTCATTTTACACCAAAATGAGTGAATAAAGGATTTATTAAATGTGGGTGAACGAACACACACACACACACACACACACACACACACAGATTCAAACTGAGTCACGTCTCACCCCCAGGTCAGAGCTTCCCGAGTGTCAGAGCCTCCGTGTGAGATGCTTCAGTCTGTGATTGAGTGTTTTTCAAACTTATTTCGGGGCTGCACCTCCCTCTCAGCGGAGGATGCAGCCGCTGTGTTTCTGGTTTAACAGCTCCGTGCTGGACAGGTGTGTTTACAGTGTTCACCTGGGTGTCATGTTTACATCACTGACTACTGCTGAGCCATTTAACCCAGGAGTTCATGCTGAGTGAAGCCTTTCACATTGCTGGTGTTAGCAGGTGTTAGCTTGGTGGTTTGACCACCTGCAGCTTCATTTACAGCTGTGGGAAAGGCCCCAGGTGCATCACACCTGGGGGGGGGTCTCACTTGTGATCTGCTTAGATTTATCCTACAGGAGTATGAACTAATTGACCTGTTTCATCTGGATTGAAGGTCATCCCTCTCAAGATGTCGTCATACAGCCAGACAGTGTGTAGTGCTCAGGAGTGACACTGGGAACAATAATGTAAAGATCTAAATCTACGTTAAAAATGTTCCGTAACAGAGAAAATAACTTTCTCTCTCATGGAATCAAATGCTCGGAGCAGCGAGTCGCTGATTCGACTGAACTGACTGCACCAAAATTAATGTGAAAACGTTACACCCCCCCCCCACTCTGTCACTGCAGTCCAGCAGTAGTGACCTCAGGACACCTGCAGGAAGGAAGTCTCTGGGGCCTGATGAGTCAACAACAACTAGAGCCAGAGACAGTCCAGAGCTACGTTTACATTCACCATAAGAAAGTAGGTGAAGTAAGTAAGTAAAAGTTTATCTATGTAGCTCCTTTCACAGATAAAGAAATGCTTAATGCTTTACATCATAAAAAATTAAAATGGCAAAAGTTCAAGAAATACAATATAAGAAATAAAATAAAGAAGGTATTCACTCAGACTGACCACAGGCCAGTGTGACTGGATACAGAATTCATGTTATTTAAAGAGAATCTGATCTGATTAAAGTTCCTCTAACAAACACTGAGTCTGTGCAGGTATCTATGTTTAAAATTCAGGAGGGATCACAATTAGTGCAGCGACTTAAAAGAATTAATGAGTGTGATCAGAACATCCAGAACTACATCCTTGTTGTAACAGTGTCAACTGTTAGGCTTTTATAACACAAAGTTATGTGATGACTGCACGTCACTGAATGGCTGCTGTCGTTCTGACTAACGGTCACAGTCGGGAAGAAGCTTCACCCTCCCCAACTAAAGCTCCTGACCTGTGTCGCTCTGCTGCCACGTGATTGGCTGATGGGATAATTGATTGAATAAGCAGGTGTACAGGTGTTCCTAATAAAGTGCACAGTGTTGTTAAAGGAGTCTTAAAGGCATGTTAGTGACCCCCAGAGGCCTGAGCGGTCATTACATGACTGGACCCAGGAGGTGCGATCAGTGTGAATGAAGCAGAGTGTTGGGTTAGAGACGGACGTTGTGCTCAAATAACAGAGTGTGTCAGCACTAAAGAGGAAAACAGTGAACGCTGAACATTTCAGGTCACATGGAGGTGAAATAAGAAAACAGGAAATAGCTTGGCTCCGTGTGTGTGTGTGTGTGTGTGTGTGTGTGTGTGTGTTCGCGTGCGTGCGTGTGTGTGTGTGTGTGTGTGTGTGTGTGTACACCATTCCAGCCAACTGTCAAAAATGGCCTCTCTCCCACTGGAGCTGCTGACAAAACACAAACTGACAGCCAGACCCCATTCACTGTATGTGTGTGTGTGTGTGTGTGTGTGTGTGTGTGTGTGTGTGTGTGTGTGTGTGTGTGTGTGTGTGTGTGAGAGAGAGCAGATTGAACAATATGTGTGAGATTTTTTGTTGTTCTTTTCTTCTACCTCAAACCTACAGGCCTAAAACCAAACTCGTGTGTGTATGCTGTATAATCTGGTCGACGTGGACGTAGATAAACAGATTAGTAGAAGCTGCTAGTTTTCAAAAAGCTTTAAATTTACAGTAAAATCTGTAGAACTGTGTGGGATGAATAAATCTGTCTAGATAATGGGACAATAAGACTGAGCCTTGTCAGTACAGAGAGAGAGAGAGAGAGAGTTAGCATTAGCACAACCACTAACACTGTGTTAGCCACTGTCAGCTACGAGCTAACAAACAACATAAACAAGTACTAGATGCTAGCTGCACTAACCATTCTGAAAAGATGCTAACTGCAAGGGGCGGAGCCAGACATTGTAAACATTCTTTAGCTCCATCTTAAGTGGATATTCAGGGGACATTTATTTCCCCCGTTCACAGCAGCTTCATGCTGTTCACTGTATCAAGACATTTGTACATCATTTGGGAAAAACAGGAAAGTTGCCCAGGAAAAAAAAAGAGATCCTCCTAAACCTGCATCATATTCTGAATCTAATTGTTCTGTCTCCATCGTTCTGAAACCACAACACAACAGATGCTGACAACAACTCATTCTCACTACTGTCACATAAAAAGAGGCAGAGATTGTCTGATGTGACTGTTTTGACTTTACATGACACGGGTGGGGAATAAATTTGACATAAACAGCATCACTAACCTTGACACCTGTTGTTGTGACACTGTGCTGGAGCAGAGTTCACAGATTTAATGATCTATATTTAAGTTTACATGATTATCTTAATAAAGTCCCCAATAGGCTTCAATAATGACTTTAATATTAATAATTTTACCCTTTTATTTTTCCAGATGCTTTGAGGATGGAGCGCTTTATAATAATCATGGATTGTGCATTTAAAGATGAATCCAACCCTTTTTTTAAGAATTCACATGTTATTCCTGAGCCCCAGAACAAACTGCTGAGTATTTGTGAACGTGCTGCACTCTCCTCTAAAGTAAGGAACCAAAGGGAGAACCTGAAAATGTGCAACGTCATCCCAGTTTGCTCTAGAACAATGAATGGGGCTCTGATGCTGCGAGGCCATAAAATATTTGTGTAATTTCTTACACTAAAATGAGTGTTTCACATCTTAAGCTTTATATCCAATTCAACATCTGGATGACAGCTGTTAGGAGGAACTCTACACAGCTACTGTAGATTATGGGGTTAGTGAGGGAACTTAGTGGCTCAAAGTCATTTCAGCTTTATAACTTCAGTAGCCTGACTATTAAAAAGAGAAATGCAATTCCTCCATTCCACATTTTCATTTGTCACTTCTGACATTTAATCAATATTTTACTGGAAATTACAAAGTCAGAGCCCCTCGTGTGAATCTATGGATTCCCTGTGATTTCTATCTTTAGGACAGATAATTCAGACTGAACTGTCCTTGGGCGCAGGAGTAACACACGTGACATTTAAACCTTTTATTTAGTCAAAATTACTTTCTAACTAATGAACTGTATGTTTATGAACATTGTGATTATTATTTATTAGTAACTTGAACTTTGTGCACAGCTGCTGTTGGACTTATACCTGCAGTTTACTTTCACTTACCACTGCAGTTCATTGACTGTTGCTGCTGCTTGTGGACTTCATGCTGGTTCACTCTGTGTCCATGGGAATGTGACTTGTGTTGTGTAAATGTGGATTTTAATAAAACAGCATGTTGTATGATCTGATTCCATCCTGCATCTAAGTGAAGAGCTGACGTGAGGAAAACAGCAGGAAGTTAACAAACGCCGTTCAGGCCCAGCGCCAGAACAGTAATGGCCGTCCGGCACGGGTGGCTGCTTCCCCTTCTCCCCTTCATTCTTTTCCTCCCTTTCTACTCTCTTCTTCACTCTTCAAGTCCAGACTTCCTCTTCTGTCTTCTTCTCGTCCGTTCTCCACCCCTCTCTCCTCCTGGTTCTTCATCACGTTATTCTCCTCTCTTCTTCTCTTAACTTCAGCTTTTCCCTCCTTTCTATTCCTGCTTCCTGTCCTGGTCCACAGGTTGTCCTGTCCTGTCCCTGCGCTCTCTTACTCATTTTCCCTCATGGCTCGCCAAAAATAAATACTAATATAAATGGCTATTTCCCCAGTACAGTCCTAACAGAGCGCCATTCATTTACCGATCCAGTCAGAGAGACTGAGAGGAAATGACACAGAGTTGAAGTTGTAAATATAAATAATGTTATAATAAAGTTCATATAAGATTCAGGGCTTTTGGGAAAACATCCGGGGCTCTTTGAGGTTGTTGGTGAGCATCGTTGTGCTATTGAGCTAAATGCTAACGTTGGCATGCTGACATACTCACAAGGTCGGTCATTATGCCAACCCAGTATTGTTATGAGCAGATCCAGGGCTGTACTGTTGTCTGGTAAAATCTACGGGCAATGTTAATGGTGCAAATGTTGAGACCCTGTCCACCTGGTTTCATGTTATTGCTTATATTCCCCATATTCAGTATGTTAAAATGTGTACATTGATGTAAAATTACCCAAAATGTTTGAATGTTTGATGTTGGCATGAAAATGAAAGTTATCACACTTGTACTGGAGCTTAAATGTTCAGCCTTTACCTTTTTAATAACCATGTTATTTCTGCTGCTTGACTCACGTTTCCATTGTCCAATGTCCAGTTGAACTTTAAAAAGTAATAAGTAATTGTTCGCAAAAAATATATGAAAGTATTAAAATATAGTGTTATAGTGTATTAAAAGCTGGTGGAAAAGTCAGGCGAATACCAAAGTCATTGGGATTCACACTCAAGCGACCACGAATGTCTGTGTAAAATTTCATAGTAATTCATGCAGTTGTTGTTGAGCGATCATCTGGACCGAAGTGGTGAACGGACGTCATGAAGACATGAACGATCCACTTTAGTGATTTTGGAAAATGTTGTTGTTTCCTCTTTTTTTTTTTCTCTCTCTCCCCAAGAATGACAGACAGAAAAAACAGAGTCGTTTTTCTGTTTCCCTCCAGGTGAAAACACGACTTGACAAGGTTCACGTGAAGGTTCCATGACGACGACAACGACAACACAGCAACAACATGGGTTTTGATGTGTAACCACTCTGCCCAGTGACAGTCTAGCATAACAGTTAACAACATAACAGATAACACTCTCGATGTAAATATTTTACATCGCTTTTTTTAAATTGTAAAGTCGCTGGCAGCCTGGATTCAGTGGAAATCAATAGAATGTCCCCACATGAACAGTAAGATGATAGTAGGATAGTATAGTAAGATACTCTAGCAGACAGTAGACAGAGGTGGAGTGTGTGTGTGTGTGTGTGTGTGTGTGTGTGTGTGTGTGTGTGTGTGTGTGTGACAGACGTCTGGCCTAATCGCCTTGCTAGAGGAAGTGGGACGTGAAATCCACCAGCCGCCTCATACCACACACACACACACAAACACACACAGAACCACAGACCCAGCATGTGGTCTTGTCTTCTACCCTCATTTCTCCTTCCAGGAATTTTGAAAAAAAACCGACCAGATTTCTTACTGTGTTGAAGGTCACTGCAAAAATGTTGAAATTACAAGATCCGACCGCCAGTCGTACAGCTGAAACACTATATTTACATACATGTCAAAGGTCATTTCGTGTAAGATATTTGAAACTGCAATTAAATAATTGTCCTGGTTTCAAATACACAAAGACGACAGGACATCTGTTTGTAAAAATGACTCTGTGTTTACTAAACACCCTGTTCATGCGTATTGTTTATTATATATGCAGAGCAGCTGAGTGAACCCCCATGTTCCACTGTGATACAATGGTACAAAGGATGACATTATTCTTTACATTTGGCACAAACACTGACTTGGACTCAGGTATGACATGATTTGATTTTCAAAGGTCAAAGGTTAAAGGTCAAGGTCATGGTGACCTCATATAACATGATTTAGACCTTGTGAATGCAATAGCTCCAGAAGACTTCAAGGTAATCCCACGAAGTGTGGTGATAATGTTGACTTGGAGACAAGGACAACCTGATTAGACGTTGGTGGTCAAGGGTCAAAGGTCAAAGTTCAAGGTCACAGTGACCCCAGAAAAAGTTTTTAACTCATTTAAAAAAAAAACTCATAATATTGTAAGATATAAAAACTTCATAATGTATTAAGACATAAAAAGTCAAAAAACATTATAATATAGTAAGGCAAAAAAATGTCATAGTATAGAAGGGCATAAAAACGTCATAGTATAGTAAGGCATAAAAAGTCAAAAAAACGTCATTGTTTAATAAGGCATAAAAATATCATAGTATAGTAAGGCAAAAAAAGTCAAAAAAACGTCATAGTATAGTAAGGCAAAAAAGGTCAAACGTCATGGTATAGTAAGGCAAAAAAACGTCGTAGTATATTAAGGCATAAAAATGTCATAGTATAGTAAGGCAAAAAAAGTCAAAAAAACGTCATAGTATAGTAAGGTATAAAAACGTCATAGTTTAATAAGGCATAAATACGTCATAGTATAGTAAGGCAAAAAAGGTAAAAAAAACGTCATAGTATAATAAGGCAAAAAAACGTCATGGTATAGTAAGGCAAAAAAACGTCATAGTATAATAAGGCATAAAAACGTCATAGTATAGTAAAGCAAAAAAACGTCATAGTATAGTAAGTTATAAAAACGTCACAGTATAATAAGGCAAAAAAACGTCATAGTATATTAAGGCATAAAAACGTCATAGTATAGTAAGGCATAAATAGTCAAAAAACTTCATAGTATAATAAGGCATAAATACATCATAGTATAGTAAGGCAAAAAAAGTCAAAAAACGTCATAGTATAGTAAGGCATAAAAACGTCACAGTATAGTAAGGTATAAAAACGTCATAGTATAATGAGGCATAAAAACGTCATAGTATAGTAAGGTATAAAAACATCACAGTATAATAAGGCAAAAAAACGTCATAGTATATTAAGGCATAAAAACGTCATAGTATAGTAAAGCAAAAAAAGTCATAGTATAGTAAGGTATAAAAACGTCACAGTATAATGAGGCAAAAAAACGTCATAGTATATTAAGGCATAAAAACGTCATAGTATCGTAAGGTATAAAAATGTCATAGTATAGTAAAGCAAAAAATGTCAAAAAAACGTCATAGTATATTAAGGCATAAAAACGTCATAGTATCGTAAGGTATAAAAATGTCATAGTATAGTAAGGCATAAAAACGTCATAGTATAGTAAGGCATAAAAACGTCATAGTATAGTAAGGCATAAAAACGTCATAGTATAGTAAGGCATAAAAACGTCATAGTATAGTAAGGCATAAAAACGTCATAGTATAGTAAGGCATAAAAACGTCATAGTATAGTAAGGCATAAAAACGTCATAGTATAGTAAGGCATAAAAACGTCATAGTATAGTAAGGCATAAAAACGTCATAGTATAGTAAGGCATAAAAACGTCATAGTATAGTAAGGCATAAAAACGTCATAGTATAGTAAGGCATAAAAACGTCATAGTATAGTAAGGCATAAAAACGTCATAGTATAGTAAGGCATAAAAACGTCATAGTATAGTAAGGCATTAAAAGTCAAAAAAAGTCATAGTATAATGAGGCAAAAAAACGTCATAGTATAATAAGTCATAGTATAACAAGGCATAAAAAATGTCATAGTATAGTAAGGCAAAAAAAGTAAAAAAAAACATCATAGTATAATAAGGCATAAAAAGTCAAAAAAAGTCATAGTATAATGAGGCAAAAAAACATCATAGTATAGTAAGACAAAAACATCATAGTATAATAAGGCATAAATAAGGCATAAAAATGTCATAGTATAATAAGGCATAAAAACATCATAGTACAGTCAGGCAAAAAAAGTCAAAAAAACGTGATAGTATAACAAGGCAAAGAAACGTCATAGTATAGTAAGGCAAAAAAAGTCAAAAAATGTCATAGTATAATAAGGCATAAAAACATCATAGTATAGTACCGTATTTTCCGCACTATAAGGCGCACTTAAAAGCCTTTAATTTTCTCAAAAAACGACAGTGCGCCTTATAATTCGGAGCGCCTTATATATGGATTAATTCTGGTTGTTATGGCTACAGTAGTCAGGAGCGTCGCGGAGTAATACATGTGCTTCACCATAATATTACAGTGTGTGTGTATAAGTGTGTGTAAGACCCCAAAATGGCACCTGTCAAGAGACACGCTTACGACGCGGACTCCAAACTCAAGGCTATCAGTAACGCAGTAGAACAGACTGTGTTTTTTTTACATGTTACAACTGAACAAGTTTGGGAGTTATTGTGAATACGCTCATTAACATTTGAACAATGTTGAGAGTTATTGTGAATGTGTTTAATAAAGTTTGACTGACTGACTTATCTGACTCTTTTGTTTTGCTTAATGCACCTTTTATTCCGGTTCGCTTTATATATGAAAAAAGTTAGAAAATAGACCATTCATTGACAGTGCGCTTTATAATCCAGTGCGCCCTCTATTGCGGAAAATACGGTAAGGCAAAAAAACGTCATGGTATAGTGAGGCAAAAAAAGTCAAAAAACGTCATACTATAATAAGGCATAAAAATGTCATAGTATAGTAAGGCATAAAAATGTCATAGTATAGTAAGGCAAAAAAACGTCAAAAAACGTCACAGTGTAATAAAGCAAAAAAAAAGTCACAGTATAGTAAGGCAAAAAAAATCATAGTAGAGTAAGGCAAAAAAAGTCAAAAAAACGTCATAGTATAGTAAGGCAAAAAAACGTCAAAAAACGTCACAGTGTAATAAAGCAAAAAAAAAGTCATAGTATAGTAAGGCAAAAAAAATCAAAGTAGAGTAAGGCAAAAAAAGTCAAAAAAACGTCATAGTATAGTAAGGCAAAAAAAGTCAAAAAAACGTCATAGTATAGTAAGGCAAAAAAAGTCAAAAAACATCATAGTATAATAAGGCATAAAAACGTCATAGTATAGTAAGGCATGAAAAGTCAAAAAACATCATAGTATAATAAGGCATAAAAATGTCATATTATAATAAGGCATAAAAACATCATAGTATAGTAAGATATAAAAACGTCATAGTATAGTAAGGCATAAAAAGTCAAAAAACATCATAGTATAATAAAGCATAAAAAATGTCATAGTATAGTAAGGCAAAAAAAGTCAAAAAAACGTCATAGTATAATAAGGCAAAAAATGTCAAAAAACGTCATAGTATAATAAGGCATAAAAACGTCATAGTATAGTAAGGCATGAAAAGTCAAAAAAACGTCATAGTATGGTAAGGCAAAAAACGTCAAAAAAAGTCATAGTATAATAAGGCAAAAAACGTCAAAAAAAGTCATAGTATAATAAGGCAAAAAAAGTCAAAAAACGTCATAGTATAATAAGGCAAAAAAAGTCAAAAAACGTCATAGTATAATAAGGCATAAAAACGTCATAGTATAGTAAGGCAAAAAAAGTCAAAAATGTCATAATATAGTAAGGCAAAAAAAGTCAAAAAACGACATAGTATAATAAGGCATAAAAAATGTCAAAGTATAGCAAGGCAAAAAAAGTCAGAAAAACGTCATAGTATAGTAAGGCAAAAAAAGTCAAAAAAACGTCATAGTATAGTAAGGCATAAAAACGTCATAGTATAGTAAGGCATAAAAAGTCATAAAAACGACATAGTATAATAAGGCATAAAAAATGTCAAAGTATAGCAAGGCAAACAAAGTCAGAAAAACGTCATAGTATAGTAAGGCATAAAAAGTCATAAAAACGACATAGTATAATAAGGCATAAAAAATGTCAAAGTATAGCAAGGCAAACAAAGTCAGAAAAACGTCATAGTATAGTAAGGCATAAAAAGTCATAAAAACGACATAGTATAATAAGGCATAAAAAATGTCAAAGTATAGCAAGGCAAACAAAGTCAGAAAAACGTCATAGTATAGTAAGGCATAAAAAGTCATAAAAACGACATAGTATAATAAGGCATAAAAAATGTCAAAGTATAGCAAGGCAAACAAAGTCAGAAAAACGTCATAGTATAGTAAGGCATAAAAAGTCATAAAAACGACATAGTATAATAAGGCATAAAAAATGTCAAAGTATAGCAAGGCAAACAAAGTCAGAAAAACGTCATAGTATAGTAAGGCATAAAAAGTCATAAAAACGACATAGTATAATAAGGCATAAAAAATGTCAAAGTATAGCAAGGCAAACAAAGTCAGAAAAACGTCATAGTATAGTAAGGCATAAAAAGTCATAAAAACGACATAGTATAATAAGGCATAAAAAATGTCAAAGTATAGCAAGGCAAACAAAGTCAGAAAAACGTCATAGTATAGTAAGGCATAAAAAGTCATAAAAACGACATAGTATAATAAGGCATAAAAAATGTCAAAGTATAGCAAGGCAAACAAAGTCAGAAAAACGTCATAGTATAGTAAGGCATAAAAAGTCATAAAAACGACATAGTATAATAAGGCATAAAAAATGTCAAAGTATAGCAAGGCAAACAAAGTCAGAAAAACGTCATAGTATAGTAAGGCATAAAAAGTCATAAAAACGACATAGTATAATAAGGCATAAAAAATGTCAAAGTATAGCAAGGCAAACAAAGTCAGAAAAACGTCATAGTATAGTAAGGCATAAAAAGTCATAAAAACGACATAGTATAATAAGGCATAAAAAATGTCAAAGTATAGCAAGGCAAACAAAGTCAGAAAAACGTCATAGTATAGTAAGGCATAAAAAGTCATAAAAACGACATAGTATAATAAGGCATAAAAAATGTCAAAGTATAGCAAGGCAAACAAAGTCAGAAAAACGTCATAGTATAGTAAGGCATAAAAAGTCATAAAAACGACATAGTATAATAAGGCATAAAAAATGTCAAAGTATAGCAAGGCAAACAAAGTCAGAAAAACGTCATAGTATAGTAAGGCATAAAAAGTCATAAAAACGACATAGTATAATAAGGCATAAAAAATGTCAAAGTATAGCAAGGCAAACAAAGTCAGAAAAACGTCATAGTATAGTAAGGCATAAAAAGTCATAAAAACGACATAGTATAATAAGGCATAAAAAATGTCAAAGTATAGCAAGGCAAACAAAGTCAGAAAAACGTCATAGTATAGTAAGGCATAAAAAGTCATAAAAACGACATAGTATAATAAGGCATAAAAAATGTCAAAGTATAGCAAGGCAAACAAAGTCAGAAAAACGTCATAGTATAGTAAGGCATAAAAAGTCATAAAAACGACATAGTATAATAAGGCATAAAAAATGTCAAAGTATAGCAAGGCAAACAAAGTCAGAAAAACGTCATAGTATAGTAAGGCATAAAAAGTCATAAAAACGACATAGTATAATAAGGCATAAAAAATGTCAAAGTATAGCAAGGCAAACAAAGTCAGAAAAACGTCATAGTATAGTAAGGCATAAAAAGTCATAAAAACGACATAGTATAATAAGGCATAAAAAATGTCAAAGTATAGCAAGGCAAACAAAGTCAGAAAAACGTCATAGTATAGTAAGGCATAAAAAGTCATAAAAACGACATAGTATAATAAGGCATAAAAAATGTCAAAGTATAGCAAGGCAAACAAAGTCAGAAAAACGTCATAGTATAGTAAGGCATAAAAAGTCATAAAAACGACATAGTATAATAAGGCATAAAAAATGTCAAAGTATAGCAAGGCAAACAAAGTCAGAAAAACGTCATAGTATAGTAAGGCATAAAAAGTCATAAAAACGACATAGTATAATAAGGCATAAAAAATGTCAAAGTATAGCAAGGCAAACAAAGTCAGAAAAACGTCATAGTATAGTAAGGCATAAAAAGTCATAAAAACGACATAGTATAATAAGGCATAAAAAATGTCAAAGTATAGCAAGGCAAACAAAGTCAGAAAAACGTCATAGTATAGTAAGGCATAAAAAGTCATAAAAACGACATAGTATAATAAGGCATAAAAAATGTCAAAGTATAGCAAGGCAAACAAAGTCAGAAAAACGTCATAGTATAGTAAGGCATAAAAAGTCATAAAAACGACATAGTATAATAAGGCATAAAAAATGTCAAAGTATAGCAAGGCAAACAAAGTCAGAAAAACGTCATAGTATAGTAAGGCATAAAAAGTCATAAAAACGACATAGTATAATAAGGCATAAAAAATGTCAAAGTATAGCAAGGCAAACAAAGTCAGAAAAACGTCATAGTATAGTAAGGCATAAAAAGTCATAAAAACGACATAGTATAATAAGGCATAAAAAATGTCAAAGTATAGCAAGGCAAACAAAGTCAGAAAAACGTCATAGTATAGTAAGGCATAAAAACATCATAGTATAGTATGGCAACTAAAGTCAAAAAATGTCATAGTATAATAAGGCATAAAAACGTTAAAATATAGTAAGGCATCAATAGTCAAAAAACGTCATTGTATAATAAGGCATAAAAACGTCATAGTATAGTAAGGCAAAAAAGTAAAAAAAACGTCATAGTATAATAAGGCAAAAAAACGTCAAAAAACGTCATAGTATAATAAGGCATAAAAACGTCATAGTATAGTAAGGCAAAAAAAGTCAAAAAAAGTCATAGTATAATAAGGCATAAAAAAATCAAAAAACGTCATAGTATAATAAGGCA
>NW_019176147.1:671551-753018 GCF_002260705.1 Seriola dumerili
TAAGGCATAAAAACATCATAGTATAGTAAGGCAAAAAATGTCAAAAAATGTCATAGTATAATAAGGCATAATAACGCAATAATATAGTAAGGCAAAAAAAGTCAAAAAAACGTCATAGTATAATAAGGCATAAAAACATCATAGTATAGTAAGGTCAAAAAAGTCAAAAAAACGTCATAGTATAATAAGGCATAAAAACATCATAGTATAGTAAGGCAAAAAATGTCAAAAAAACGTCATAGTATAGTAAGGTAAAAAAGTCAAAAAACGTCATAGTATAGTAGGGCATCAAAAGTCAAAAAAACGTCATAGTATAGTAAGGTAAAAAAGTCAAAAAACGTCATAGTATAGTAAGGCAAAATAGTCAAAAAACGTCATAGTATAGTAGGGCATCAAAAGTCAAAAAAACGTTATAGTATAGTACGTCAAAAAAGTCAAAAAACGTCATAGTATAATAAGGCATGAAAACGTCATAGTATAGTAAGGCATAAAAAGTCAAAAAAACGTCATAGTATAGTAAGGTAAAAAAGTCAAAAAACGTCATAGTATAGTAAGGCAAAAAAGTCAAAAAAACGTCATAGTATAGTAAGGTAAAAAAGTCAAAAAACGTCATAGTATAGTAAGGCAAAATAGTCAAAAAACGTCATAGTATAGTAGGGCATCAAAAGTCAAAAAAACGTTATAGTATAGTACGTCAAAAAAGTCAAAAAACGTCATAGTATAATAAGGCATGAAAACGTCATAGTATAGTAAGGCATAAAAAGTCAAAAAAACGTCATAGTATAGTAAGGCAAAAACGTCAAAAAACGTCACAGTGTAATAAGGCAAAAAAAAAGTCATAGTATAGAAAGGCAAAAAAACATCATAGTATAATAAGGCAAAAAAAGTCAAAAAATGTCATATTATAATAAGGCATAAAAACGTCATAATATAGTAAGGCAAAAAAAGTCAAAAAAACGTCATAGTATAATAAGGCATAAAAACGTCATAAACGTCATAGTATAGTAAGGCATAAAAACATCATAGTAATAAGGCAAAAAAAGTCAAAAAATGTCATATTATAATAAGGCATAAAACCGTCATAGTATAGTAAGGCATAAAAACATCATAGTAATAAGGCAAAAAAAGTCAAAAAATGTCATATTATAATAAGGCATAAAACCGTCATAGTATAGTAAGGCATAAAAACATCATAGTAATAAGGCAAAAAAAGTCAAAAAATGTCATATTATAATAAGGCATAAAACCGTCATAGTATAGTAAGGCATAAAAACATCATAGTAATAAGGCAAAAAAAGTCAAAAAATGTCATATTATAATAAGGCATAAAACCGTCATAGTATAGTAAGGCATAAAAACATCATAGTAATAAGGCAAAAAAAGTCAAAAAATGTCATATTATAATAAGGCATAAAACCGTCATAGTATAGTAAGGCATAAAAACATCATAGTAATAAGGCAAAAAAAGTCAAAAAATGTCATATTATAATAAGGCATAAAACCGTCATAGTATAGTAAGGCATAAAAACATCATAGTAATAAGGCAAAAAAAGTCAAAAAATGTCATATTATAATAAGGCATAAAACCGTCATAGTATAGTAAGGCATAAAAACATCATAGTAATAAGGCAAAAAAAGTCAAAAAATGTCATATTATAATAAGGCATAAAACCGTCATAGTATAGTAAGGCATAAAAACATCATAGTAATAAGGCAAAAAAAGTCAAAAAATGTCATATTATAATAAGGCATAAAACCGTCATAGTATAGTAAGGCATAAAAACATCATAGTAATAAGGCAAAAAAAGTCAAAAAATGTCATATTATAATAAGGCATAAAACCGTCATAGTATAGTAAGGCATAAAAACATCATAGTAATAAGGCAAAAAAAGTCAAAAAATGTCATATTATAATAAGGCATAAAACCGTCATAGTATAGTAAGGCATAAAAACATCATAGTAATAAGGCAAAAAAAGTCAAAAAATGTCATATTATAATAAGGCATAAAACCGTCATAGTATAGTAAGGCATAAAAACATCATAGTAATAAGGCAAAAAAAGTCAAAAAATGTCATATTATAATAAGGCATAAAACCGTCATAGTATAGTAAGGCATAAAAACATCATAGTAATAAGGCAAAAAAAGTCAAAAAATGTCATATTATAATAAGGCATAAAACCGTCATAGTATAGTAAGGCATAAAAACATCATAGTAATAAGGCAAAAAAAGTCAAAAAATGTCATATTATAATAAGGCATAAAACCGTCATAGTATAGTAAGGCATAAAAACATCATAGTAATAAGGCAAAAAAAGTCAAAAAATGTCATATTATAATAAGGCATAAAACCGTCATAGTATAGTAAGGCATAAAAACATCATAGTAATAAGGCAAAAAAAGTCAAAAAATGTCATATTATAATAAGGCATAAAACCGTCATAGTATAGTAAGGCATAAAAACATCATAGTAATAAGGCAAAAAAAGTCAAAAAATGTCATATTATAATAAGGCATAAAACCGTCATAGTATAGTAAGGCATAAAAACGTCATAGTATAATAAGGCATAAAAACGTCATAAACGTCATAGTATAGTAAGGCATAAAAACATCATAGTAATAAGGCAAAAAAAGTCAAAAAAATGTAATAGTATAGTAAGGCATAAAAAGTAAAAAAACATCATAGTATAACAAGGCAAAAAAAGTCAAAAAACGTCATAGTATAATAAGGCATAAAAACATCATAGTATAGTAAGGAACAAAAAGTCAAAAAACGTCATAGTATAATAAGGCATAAAAAATGTCATAGTATAGTAAGGCAACAAAAGTCCATAAAACGTCATAGTATAGTAAGGCAAAAAAACGTCATAATATAGTAAGGCAAAAAAAGTAAAAAAAAACGTCATAGTATATAAGGCAAAAAATGTCAAAAAACGTCATAGTATAATAAGGCATAAAAATGTCATAGTATAGTAAGACAAAAAACGTCAAATAAACGTCATAGTATAATAAGGCAAAAATAGTCAAAAAACGTCATAGTATAATAAGGCATAAAAACGTCATAGTATAGTAAGGCAAAAAAGTCAAAAAACGTCATAGTATAGTAAGGCATTAAAACGTCATCGTAACTAACTATCTTGATTGATTGATCTCTCCGTCAATCAAACTCCTACAAATAAAATACGTCATAAGGCAAGAAAACATATCAGTATCGTAAGGTATAAAAACATTCATAGTATGGTAAAAACATCAAAAAACTGTGTATGTTAATTTCCTCATGTGTTTTAGCATGCTAAGGCCGTCAAAATATGGTGAATGCTAATAATCTCAGCAGAAACATTAGGTTCCTTGCACCTTCGGCTGCTGGGACACAGGTCATGTGGTTGTAAACAACTGTAGCTGTAACTAGTGCAAGTTTAAATTTACAGAGGGCAATTAGCTGTTGTAATGAAGAAAATAGGTAAATTAACCAGGTATTTGTAGACATCTTGATTACAGAATGGAGCTGCAGCTGGTGGAGCTCTGACCACACCTGACAATCACTCACACACACGCACACACACACACACACACACTCACACACACACACACACACACACACATACACACACACAGGGAGAGTGAGAGAGATCCTGACCAAATACATGCTCAGTGACCAACTACCAATAGAAACAGGAAGATAGAGACAGACATGGCTGCCCAGAGAAGAGCATGTGTGTGGTCACTGCTCGACAGGGGAGGCAGAGACAGAGATGCACTTACTCTGCCACTGTGACAAGTTCTCTCCAGTGAGAAAAATATATATAAAGAAATAAAAAAAATCTAAACTTCCAAATGTCAACCCCAGAGGAGAAACTGTTAACTCTCCTGGGTGACGGAGCAGCAGCTCCTCTGGAAGCTAAATATGTCTCTGCCTGCCGCAGCCTGAGGGACTCACAACAACATCCAGGAAACCGCACATCGATATAATGTTAAATGATTGTATGTAAATACACGTATAAAAGCATGTTACATTGTAATGAATTATACTGTATTTTATTGTCTTATATGAAAATGTAAATCTGTATCATTATGCGACACATATTTAATAATTAATGTGTTTTAATATTGTGTAAACTGCTTTGGCAACATGTTTTTGTTCATGCCAATAAAGCTATTTGAATCGAACTGAATTGAATTGAGAGAGAGAGAAAGAGAGAGAGAGAGAGAGAGAGAGAGAGAGAGAGAGAGAGAGAGAGAGACAGAGAGAGAGAGAGAAAGAGAGAGAGAGAGAGAGAGAGACAGAGAGAGAGAAAGACAGAGAGTAGCACCAGCACCAGTCCAGTTGAGGAACTATTCATCTTGTCGTAGAAAAATAAATGATAAAATAAACAAACAAATCATAATCTGTTGTTGTTGTTTATTTAACTAATATGGCATTCGTAGAACTGTTGTATAAAAGAAACATCACACACACACAATATTGCTTAAATATTATATGTCCATTAGAAAGAGAAGTGAAGAGAAGAGTAAAGAAGAGAAGAAAAAGAAGAGAACAGAAGAGAAGAGAAAGAGAAGAGAAAGAGAACAGGAGATAAAGAGAAGAAGAAAGCTTTGTAAATACTCCTCTGAGCCCGAGTGTGGGCATGTATTTGTGAGGCATTAACAGAGGGGTGCTGGTGTTGAGATTCTGCTACAGAAATAAACATTAACTAGAATCATCTGCATCACAATAAAAGATAAAGGGCAGAGATGGATTTGAATGAAGCAAACACACTGAGCTGATCTCTGAAGGCAGAGGACTTAGGAAAGATGATTCTCAGCCACCTGGTATTTTCACGTCGTCCGCACACATTATTAGCACTTGTGGTTTTAAACGCCGTCTCCTTTAAGCTTCACTGATCAGTATTTTTATATTGACGACAGATCCAGTGACTAGAAAGCTTGTACAGATCTTTGTCACAGAATATTCTTTAAACAGTTCTCAGCTCTATGGAGCCTTTTTTAGTCTCTCAGCTCATTGTTGTAGATTTGGCACCTGCTGAGCATGATGCCACATGACGCAACACAAAGTTTGCCCCAATTCAAATTCTATGGGATGCAAGTAAATCGCTCTGCAAGGCATTGTGGGATCCCAGGCGACGTACCGACTGCGGAACAGCGAGGGCTTGAGAGCTGAAATTTTATTCATCTTTTTGCAAATGAAACGACAATGGAAAAGCAGCGGTGGGTCAGGAAGGTAAGTCTTTACCTGTAGTTGAGACATGTCAGTGAAACCGTTGTACTTCCTGTAAACCCCCGGCCTCCAGGTTTACACACACAAACACAAATGAAGTGATGCTTGGAACAACATCATGTAAATACTGGGTGACTAACACACTGTGCACACTCTACAAAATAGGAATACATACAATAATACATACAAGCCAACATAAACATACATATTTATATATATAATTTAAATATATATGTCAATATAAAGGTTTTATATATAATTTTTATTTCCAGTGACATTCAGAGCTGGAGGCCATATTATTTTTTCCAGTGGACATGATATCTCAGAAACACCTCGAGGGAATTTCTTTAAATTTGGCACAAACATTCAATTGGACTCAAGGATGAACTGATTAGATTCTGGTGGTTAAAGGTCAAAGGTCAAGGGCGTGGTGAACCCACACACACACAACACGGTTTTGGCTCTGTGAAGGCAATATCTCAGAAACGCCTCGAGGGAATTTCTTCTAATTTGGCACAAACATTCAGTACGACTCAAGGATGAACTGATTAGATTCTGGTGGTCAGAGGTCAAAGGTCAAAGGTCACGGTGACATAAGAAAACACTTTTCAGCCATTACTCAAGACTTCACACAGCAATTATGACAAAATTTCACACAACAGGTTCATATTTTATACGACTGGATAAACAGGGATGCAACAGAAACTGGGTGGGGGAGGCAGACAACCACGAGTAGGTGATTATAATTATTTATTTTACTTGTAGTTATTCTTATTTGACTTATTGCTGCTTGTTGTTCCTTGTATTGACCTATGTATGCTGATCTGTTGCCTCTTTGCCTGCAGTTTTTAAGTTGTGTGTGTGTACTGGGTAAGCTGCAAAGGAATAGCCCTTCTTTGGATAAATAAAGTTATCCGAATCTGAATCTGAATGATCACATTTCACTCAGCAGGTTGACTGTAGAGACTGTGTCTATAGCTTAATCATGAAAATAAGTCAAATTGTTAAAAGTTGTATATCTATAAAAGCTGTGTGTCTGTGTGTGAAGCAGAAATAGACTATTTGGATATTTTTTCATATTTGAGACTTATGTTCATGAATAAATCATAACAGTAAAGCAGTTATGTAATGAGGACACAGAGCCTTTAAAATGAGAGACGACACAAGAGGAGACATAAAACCTTTGGATATTATCTACCTCCAAAAAGAACCCAAAATAAAGAAATATTTAATTCAATACATAAGCTTCAGTCGACATACACTAGAAGCTCTGTTGACTCTCTTCCTCACCCTTTCATGTCTGTTACTCAGTGTGTGTGTGTGTGTGTGTGTGTGCGCGTGCGTGCGTGCGTGTGTGTGTGTGCGTGTGTGTGCATGCATGCGTGCGTGTCTCCTGTCCAGATGAATCTCTCTCCACTCGGCTGGATGTGTCACTTCCTGCTCTCTGCGGTTGTCATGGAGAGGACAGGGCTCCAGCAATAAAGAGCCATCTGCTGTTGGCATGACCACCTACAGCCCGGCCACCGTCACGGCAACCGTGATTGATAGCCCCCAGAGAGTGACACAGAGAGAGAGGAGAATATGATAAAAAGGGAAGGAGAGAGAAGTGAAGAGCGCATGGAGCAGGAGGAGAGGAGAGGAGGAGGACAGAGAGGCAGAATAAAGGTGGAGAATAAAGGAGGGAGGAGACAGAAGAAAAGGGAGGAGGTGAGGAGAGAGAGAGGAGGAGACATGTCCAGATGTCCTCCTGTTTGCTCTGGGGTTTTAAGTCTCTCTCTCTCTCTCTCTCTCTCTCTCTGTTTCCAAGGGAGACAAATGGTAGAAATGTGACACTGAGAGCCAGTGTATCAATTGCCAGCACACACACACACACACACACACACACACACACACACACACACACACACACACACACACACACACACACACACACACACACAGGAAACATAATGGCATTCATTCAACGCAGTGGCGCGCCGTCAGGACGAGCAAGGCAAGCAGAACTCGACCAGTGAAACCTAAAAATATACATCAATTAGTGGAAGAGAAATCTGTCCTCACATCTCAGAGCAGCGTTCTGCCCCATAAAGGATCTGATGTCGGCCGTGTGCGATCATCTTGTTAATCACTGCCCTCTTGTGGCCACGGTCGGCTGTTGTGTCTTGAAGCTAGCTTGACTTGTATCTATCATCTCTGACATTTTCGCGGGTTCGTCAAGTAGAGGTGTTTGTCTGCACCTGCTTCAATCCTCTTTGCCTGAATTCACGGTGGCGTCGTGGATGTGGACTTTCCTATTTCTGCTATCAATCAAATAAAAGTATAGGCATTTTCAGTCCCCGGAAACATCCCTGTTTTCAACTGTGAATAAAAAACAGACGTCATGTGTTGTGCCTGTTTTGGCCAACAGAGGGGGCTGGTTGTTAGCTACAGCAGCTTCAGAAATAAAGCTAAAATCAACAAAATACAGTTATCCAAATAATTTATTTATTTTTTTGTCTCTTGGCAGAGAAAAGGTTAGCTGGCTCACTCATTGGTCGGGAGTTCATAACCAGCCGAAACTTGAAAAAAACATTTTTATGTTGGAAGAAGTGAAGAAGAAGAAGTGACCCGACAACAATATTAACAACCTGGAAAACTTTCATGAGAAATGTTTTTGATTCTTTTGATCTATGGACACTTATGAACTAAAGGAATATAAATAATCGAGGAATAGACAGACAGTTGGACTTTGCGATAGCTTCAAAGGTAGGGAGTCGTTGTTTTATCAGTCGTCCTTCACCTTAGTTTATTACAGAACAACAGTTACCATGGTCAAAATCCACCACCAAGACTGCCCCCCCCCCACCCCTTTTTTTATTTCATAGGTAAAAACATTTTATATTTTAATGATATATTGATGCCGAACCGGAAACGTCCCCAGTTTTCATTTTAGAAATCTGGTCACCGTATGTAACGCGTATGGACATACAGTGGTGTCTGACACCAGAGATGTGTTTGTGTTTCAAACAGCTGCCCTGTTGTCCTGCTTTGTGCTCTAATTTGATCCAGTTTATGAGTTTTCTGTCCCGATTCTCCTCAACTGAGAAATTCCAGTAACAGACCAGTTGACAGTGGAAACAGCTGATTGCTTTAGTGTCAACATCCAGCAGCTGCATCGCCAGTTTTCATTGTGACGACCTTCAGATCTCTGAAGTATTATGTCATAATTAATATCCCATTAAAGCTCCGTGATGTCATAATGTCTTTTTCTTTCTGAGTGAATATCTTAACTGTTTCAATGTGTGTATGTTGAAAAGATTAATTTGATTCATTTCTAATTAATTTCTGAGGCCGTTCTCATTTCATCCTGTTCACTTCATCTCATCTAAATCAGTAGAGATATGAATCAGCCCTGTGTGGTCTGCAGGGGAAAAATCAATTTCTATGGCAGGAGATGCAAGGTCCTCACTGGGCCAGTGTGTGTGTGTGTGTGTGTTTCTGTTATAGCCTACTTTTGGGGACAAATTTCAGACCAAAGACCAGTGAATTTGAGATGGCTTGTACAATTGCGGAGTCAGGGTTAGACAAGCCATGGTTAGGGTTTGGGTTAGTCTCCTGGAAATGAATGCACGTCTATGTAATGTCCCAAAAAGTGACCTATTACAACTGGTGTGTGTGTGTGTGTGTGCGCGTGCCAGAGACTACTGAAATACGACCCGGGGTGTCTGGGTCCATCCATTTCCAGCAGCGGCTGCTGATGGCACTATGTAAGCCTATCACATCGCTTAATGACTCTGAAGTCATCACTTACCTCATCCTGACATCAGGTATCGATTGGCCGACTGAGAGAGGGATGATGGATAGATGAGTGGGCAGACAGATGGATGGAGGGATGGACGGCTGAGGATATAGATCTTTACACATGATTCCATCAGATGTCTTTCAATTCAATAATAATACATACAGATCGTAAAAGAGCAAATCATTAAATGGAACTTTATCTGTGTTTTCACTTTCCGGTCCATCATGGCCGCATCGCATTCACTGCACAGGAGAGGCAGACCGACTCATGTACAGTATCACAAATTTACCTCAAGGTGCTTTACAATCTAGAAACCATACAACACCTCCTGTCCTTTGACCCCTGAAGTGAAGGAAAAACTTTTAGTTACGATGGTTAAAGTTAGGGGCTAGGAAATGTCTGAATGTATGTATGTCAGTGAGGGAAGGTTTAGATGTTAAATCATACTGTTTACGTGTTTATACAATTAATTATTTACATATTTATGTTTATACAATTATTTACATATTTACAAGTTTAAATATTTACATGTGCATCTTTAAAAACTGTTGCAGTAACCTACTTATTTACCGCTAAGTCCTCCTCGTCTCTGATTGGTTAGTTTAGCGACATGTGACTAAGAGACAGGAAGTGTTGGTGTTGCGAAGCGGGCGACGTGTGTAGAGAAGCTGTTTGTTTTATCCGTCAGATATCGAACCCTCACGTTACGGATCGTTGCTTTGCGCTGCAGTTCCTCTCGTGACCACAACCGTCGCTGTTCGACCGAAGCTGATGATGATTCTCAGAACAACTCGCCAAAATGTCTACAGCAGCACAGTACAGGAAGTAAAGGACCCTTCCACCGGTGTTTCGACGTAATGAAACAGCAGAGTGGACAGCGGTCTGTCGGAGGGTCGATACTCTCAGGATTTTAGTTTTTCGATGTGCTTCTGTTTTTTCTTCTTCTTCTGTTTTTAGCTATAACAGAGCTTCCTGTTGGGAATCAATGTGACTGTTACAAACACTGACACACTGATGTCACTGATACGTTATACCCTCCTTTGTGTGTTTGTGTGTGTGTGTTTGTGTGTGTGTTTGTGTGTGTGTGTTTGCGAGCACTGCTCCTCCTGCTCTCCTCATGACCTACACCCTTCTCCTCCCCTCCCTCCCACTCTCCCCTCCCCCACACCACCAAGGACTGAGTGAGGACAATGGAGGGGGAGGGGAGGAACAGATCAACCACAGCGTGGATCATCTGCATCACTGCACACAGGGGAGGGGCTCTGAGATCATCAGGGAGGCTCCATGTTATTGGTCAGCGAGGAGGTTATGGATCTGTATGAGCAAACATTTCTTCCTTCCTTCCTTCCCTCCTTCCTTTTGCCCTTCCTTCCTTCCTACCCCAGCGTGCACTGGGTAAAAGTTAGGGAGGCCACCGTTCACACATTGTGCTAACAGAGACAGAAAGACGTCTCTGGAGAAATTAGCATCTGCAGTCCACCTGCATAACTTAAGACGGACGGATTCTGCAGCTAATAATGAAAAATACAGCTCTTGTAATTGTCTCCACGACTTCTTCAAGGTGAATGCTTTGCTTGAAAACTCTATCCTTAAAATATATATTTGATATTCATGGTTAGATTTATTAGAGCTCTTTCTTTTCTGTCCTTTCTTTTTTGTTTCTCATCAGAGAACAGCTCTCTCCTTTATTTCCATTTAAGGAGGATCAAGCCTGATAACGGCAGGAGATCAAACCCAAAACCAGGAGACGGGGAGGAAGTGGGCGCCTTCTCTGAAAGACAAAGAGACCCTCATCTGAGCTCTGAATGTGAAACTTGATAAAATCACTAAACATTTAACCCTCTGGAGTCAGGGTCGATCTCTTCAGCTGTTCTTACTCCACAAGTGTGTAAAGCTTTCAGAAAAATAACACAGGAGGCTGTAAATTTAAAAATCTTTAGTTATAATTACTCAGAATATGATCAAACAACAGTTTAAGGTTGTAAAAATTATTGTTTCATGTTTATACAAATGAAAACAATTCAAAATGGAAGAACTAAAGCTCTAAAGTTACAGTCTACACGTAAAGCAAGTTTATTCTTCAACTTTTTCATTAGAAATCCAACTGAATATATTAATTAATGTTAGAAACTCACTATTTTAAAACCTGATTTTAATAAATGACCTGCACGTGAATCAGGTCGTGTTTTTAAAGCCCCACATCTCAGCTTGTCTCTACACGACCATATAAATAAAGTTACATTCATGTAAATAAAACATGTTCATCGTGTTCTCCACTGAACAACCAGAGTCCAGAGGGTTATTAAAGGGTTACTTCACCCCGATGACATCACTCCAGCCATGCGGTTTTGGTTTATTTGTCCGCCTTCACTTCAGTACAGTGGAGGTGAATGGAACTTAATTTGTGGTGATCACAGCGTTGAAAACTACTATAAATAAACTATAAAATTATCGCCTCACAGTCGTCTGCCTCCGCCACTCAGACTGGTGTCAGGTCACATCCCTGTTTATCCAGGGTCATATATAAAATATTAAACATTTGTGTGAAATTTCATAATTGCTGTGTGAAGTCTTGAGTAATGGCTAAAAAGTGTTTTCTTTCTTTCTTTGACTTTGAGTAATCCGTTCATCCTTGAGTCCAGGTGAACGAGCCAAATTTCAAGAAGTTTGACAAACAACCCGACAACAAACAAAGTGTCGTCGAGTCTTCTGGTCTTTTGTTGACAATCGGTAAAATATAGAATGAATCCAGCCCGATCCGTTACAGAAACAAGGTCGGCCACATGCAACAGGTTAGCTTAGTATAGCTTAGCTTAGCACACAGAGTGGAAACAGGGGGAAACAGGTAGCCTGAGGCACTAAAATTAACATGTCGTTAAACATATTGCTTTTGTCTGCTCGGTTAAGAAACGTACTTGTAGATGACTCTGACTGATCACCTCTGAGTGTCTTTCAAGCAGATTTCATGTGAGTCTCTTATCACAGTAACTAACTCCAACCTCAGTGATGCACGTCTCACTGTCTTACTCCTGTAACGCACCTGTGGTGACTGACCAGAGACAGCAGCAGGACTTGACTCACACTGACCTCTGGTGGTTTACAGACCACACTGCATTTAAAGTGCCATGCCACACACATGAAGATCATTACACTTGGCATTTTTTTATTATTATTATATCATTACTTAGCCGGGGGTGGGGGGGTCGTCGGTAACGAGGCTTCGAACTAACGATGAAACAGAGGGAGTCAGACATAAAGACCTGCCTCTAGTAAACAGCTGAAGTGAATAAAGACTAAACTGTTGTGGATCCAGACGGAGGCTGTGCTTCTAACTTTCTCTCTGATCATGTTTCAGTAAATCCGGCTGAAGTCACAGCTCAGTCTTTGACTTTGGTGATTTTGTCAGACGACGTCACGGGTGTAAAATCAGGATCCGGACAGGTACTAGGTTTTTAAAATGTGTTTCATTTCTGATGAATTCGTCTGGATGGATGATGATGACTGACTTCAGAAGAAGGAAGCCTTTTCTTGTGGTGAAATTATTTGATCCGTGACAACGCATCGTACTTTCGATCACAGACGATCGTATGTTTTGCAAAACCTTAATCTGAGGAACTTGTGGCGCTGAATAACGGCCACAAGTGTTTTTGCAGAACATAGTGATGTCACAGTGAACTTTCTCATTTCATCCTATTGGACATTTCAGTAGGATGTTAGATTGCATCATAATTAGCATGTGAATTCTTGAGTTACGGCCAAAAACACATTTTGTGAGGTCTCACTGACCTTTGACCTTTGACCAGTAAACCCTAATCAGTTCAACCTCGAGTCCAAGTGAATGTTTGTGCCAGATTCAAGGAGCTTTTTTTTCCCAGGCGCCCCTGCAGCAGCTGAGTGATGTGTGTGTCCTGCCGACTACCTTCACACTTTATAATTACAAACCAATTCGTGCAGCTGCTGAGCTGCTGTCTCACCGAATCGCTCCTTAATTAAACCAAACACTGGTAATTAACTAGAATGAGTCCATCAGTCTATATTTACCTTCTTTCGTCTTCCCCCTTTTTTAAGGTCTGAATGTGCCATAATAAGATCTTCATTAGTGATTATTTGATAAAGAAATAAAAGGAGGAGAGCAGACAGAGGAGACCAAAGGTTTCTTATTGCTCATTTCCTTCTATACAGTCTTATCTTAGAACTAGAATCACCTCCTCGTGGTCGTATCCCTCCGCCACTCAGACTCGCTCCAGGTTACATCCCTGTTTATTCAGTCATAGAATATTAAACATTAGTGTGAAATTTTGTCATAATTTCTGATACCGCGTTCACAAGGACAAAAAACCATGTTTTGTGAGGTCACTGTGAACTTGACCTTTGACCTTTAGTCATCAAAATCTAATCAGTTCACCCTTGAGTCCTGGTGAATGTTTGCGCCAAAAATTTGATGAAGTTCCGTCGAGGCGTTCCTGAGATATCGTGTCCAGGAGAACAGGACGGACTTAAGGGTGAACTGCGTGGGTTATGGTGGTCAAAGGTCAAAGTTCAAGTGCGTGATGACCCCACAAAACACTATTCATGACAAAAATTTCATATTTTATGACTCTGGATAAACAGGGATGTAACCTGAAAATAGTCAGAGTGGCGGAGGGATACGACCACGAGGCCGTGATTCTAGTTCTGTTTTTACTGTAGTTGATTATCTCAATTTGTTTTTATTTTTTCTTATTGTTCCTCTTATTTTCTTTATTTTTATGCATTTCTTTTTTCTATTATTTTGTAATTATTACTCTCGACTATGTCCACAACTATATTGAGCACGTTTGTACTGTTTGTACACTTGGATGTTTTTGAATAAAGATTGAAAAGAAAAAACTAAAATAAAGTCACCTCCCTCCACAGTGTGAATGAGGGAACAGAGCAGCTCGGAGGCAGACGAGAGGAGATCAGAGCAGAGAGACAGAGCTGAACAAAGTGAGAGAAGTTTATTGACAGGTCGACAGGTAAGACAGATGAAAGCAGAGGTCTGAACCCGGTCCAAACACACACTAACACACACAATTTAACCTGGGCTCCTTGGTAGAAAAGGCATGTTTAATTTGTGCTAATCTGAAATCTTATGACAAAAAAAAAAAACAGATTAAATTAAATTAAAAAAACTGAATTCAAGTAAAGAATTTACAACAATCCCCTAAAAGACTTTGGACATGAACTCAGTTCAAACGCTGACACAGTCGTCGGCTTGATAAGAGGTTCACATCTGGTTTTTTGTTTATTTTTTTTAGAAAATTAACAAAATAATGTGTTTCTACAGGTTTACAACACAGGATCAACAAACATCACCAGTAAAATCAAACGTTCAAAGTCACAAAAAGAATCAATAGTAATATCAGACCACAGACTTAAAAGGATCATGTACTTTGGTCCCAACAGGTCTCCTCCCAAAACCAGAGACCAAGACCAGAATCACATGTTGAAACGTCGTCTCAACAGAGAGCAAGAGCATGCATCCTGTGTGTGTAGAATCATGTGTGTGTCTGTGTGTGTGTGTGTGTGTGTGTGTGTGTGTGTCTGTCTGTGGTTGTCAAAAGGCTGGGATGGGATTTAAACGGGAACATTACAGATGGCTCTATTCTTCAAGGAAAGCTCCACCTTCAGCATCATTACAAAGTGTTAATGTCCACACACACATTCCAGGTTATTTTTGTAGAGGAAGTTTTTTGGGGGGGGAGTTCTCAATTGTCCTCAACAAGCATCGTTAGCTTCAAATTATGATTCACATTTCCCAGAATGCATTTCCCCCCCCCGCAGACTGGCCACAATGAGCCTGCTGCTTTTTAATCAAACGGGCATCACGTATAAACGGCGTCAGAGCGATTGTTCACAGTTCACAAAAAAATGTCTCTTGAAACTGGAAATGGCAGCACGCGTCGTTCACTCCGTCTCCTCTGAGGATTCCCTGGTTCTAAAGTTACGTCTGGCGTTTAAACGATTTCAGTTTTCTTTAAGCTGCGAGCTACCAAGTAACATTGGGTGCTGGTAATGTAACACTGGCCATATTTACACTGTAGATGTGAAACAACACGCCCTCTACTCCTTTATACTTGTAGCTTGGATGACGTGTCCAAGATATCAGTTGGTGTTTTTATTTTATTTTTTTATTTTGAATGCACCAAAGTGCAGAGACGAACAGGAAGAGGTGTGAAGGAGTGAATCAGCACACTGATGGATGAGCGTGGCAGAAACTGCACTGTCCAAAACAAATCTTCAAATGACAAGAGGGAAGAGGAGTCACATACTTGATGAGGAAAACGAATGTGTGTGGGGGGGGGGGGGGGGGGCAACTGTTAGAGCAATAATATTTTATGGTTCAAATAGGAATTTGCTTAAGAACAAAAGAACGTACAAAGAATTAAGAGATGATTAATCACAGGAACTCAAAGAGTCTACTGCTGTGCCGACAGGTGAGAGAGTCCGTTTCACCTGCTGTATATAACCACACCCAACAGTGATGTCACAACGTCGTGACACACCCAGGAGTACAGCTCTACATCACTGCAGCGAGGTGATCAGCCGCTCTTGAACGTGTCATGAGGGTAAAAGCAGGAACGGGGTTTGGCTAAGAACTGCTTCTATTGGTCAAGAGTTTACATCATGTGATCAGGTGTTTCTGAATCTTTTTAACTGAAACTTTATAATGTTTAACTTGTTGTATCTATTACTTATCTATTGTCTCTTGCTTTTGAACATCATACATCACTTTTCTAGACCGGTCTGTTTACATCTTTCAAATCTTCCTCAAAACAACTTCCCTCCCACCCATGAACTGATTGCCATCAGTGTTTATAAAAACAGTGATAGTTTACAAAATGACGAAAATAAATAAATTACTTATACACACACACAACAATGTGCACAAATGCATAACTACATATCCGTATATCGAAAAGGGGGGAGAAAAAAAAAAAAAGAAATGCAAAAGGAGTAAAGTCTAAGTTGGTAAATGCCACATTTAAGAAGTTTTCAGGTAATGATTCCAAAAATGTACGAGATGAATCCCATATATTATTATGAAATATATGATTTTTGTTTGTTTGATTAAAGCTCATTAATCCACCACAAACTCTGTTTTAATATTTCACATTAAGACAGTTCGCTTGTAATAAGCAGAGGTCATTAAACTCATTTACTTTCATGAGTTCTTTGTGGATGATGTTGGAAATTGTGTTGCTTATTGCTTTATTATTATTATTATTATGTATTTACACCTCCACATGCAAAGGAAATCGGGAACCTTTCTCTGTTCTGGGATATAAGGAATTCATCAAGAGTTACACAGGCTACGTCCTCTCAAGCCAATTATTTTTGGATTGATTTAAATCTTACTTCTAATGGATAAACTAGCTCTGTAATATCTGTCTGAAGGTCTAGGATATAAACCCGTCTGAGCCCAGAGTCTGAATTACCTGATGCAAACACTGTGTTACCCCCCTAATAGGAGAAAACGTGATTCATACCAAGCTGTAACTGTGGTTTTAACATACGGGTTAGTTGTTAAGCCTCCTGAGAGAGTCGGAGTAGAGAGATGTGTCCAGGGTTTTTGTTTTAATAACATTAATTTTGCTAATTAAGGTTGGGGGAAGAGTCATCTGTCTGTCCAAACAGCAACAATGGGGCTAAACTACATGGGATCATTATTCCTAAATACTTGAACTCATTTCCAGTTATTGTGACAGAGGCTGAATTGTTGATTGGTATTGTTGATTTACACCTTAGGTGGTGGTTTTTTGTTTTTAGAGATATACCAGTGTGTCGTCAGCAAATAAAGAAATCTGACGCTCTTTGAAATATCAATGCCTTTTATCCCTGGATGATTTCTGATTGCTGTTGCCAGGGATTCAAGGGTCAACACAACTTCAGCTAATGCTTCACAGTTCAGTAGTTTGGGATCCAGATCGACAGAGTGAATCACAAAAATAATGCCAATGTGTTTTCAGCGTCATGTTTACTATCTCTCTCTTTTCACGGATGACGTTCAGGACTCGTCGTACATTACGAAAGGCCTGTCTGTTCTTAATGATCGTTGGAAGATGGTTTTCTAATCTTAAGGTCTGTATGATTCACATTTTAGTCTGTGGCTTCATAATGTTTAATTGGACATTCAAAAACACATTGTGTGTGTGTGTTACTGTACGACTTAATTTAAGTTTTTTCGGGATAGCACAGAAGAGGTTAACAGAACATAAAACATGGAAAATGGGAGTGACTTCCCTCGCTCGTAATGGATCTTAAGGTTGAGGAATCGGGCGTGAGGCTTAGATGGTGGACTTTGAAAAGGAAACCTTTAGATGGTGATTCCCTCCCATGTCGTAGTTGTGAAGATCCATCAGCGCTTGGATTGCCTCCTCTACTGACGACATCTGGATCAAGGCCATCTTCCGGTCCCTGATGGAGGAAGCACAGAGACAAACAGCTGAATTGTATGAAAAGCGAAAGTGAAAGTGTGTGTGCACTTGGCACCATTTACTTCTTCAACTGTAGACGTTTTAAGTGTCTTAAAGACAGTCCCTCCAGAAAGTCGCAACGTCTCGATCGCAATAATTAACGCACACTCAACCAGCCCCTGTGAATTCTGTGCGACATTCATGAAGACTGGGTCACCACCTGCACTGACCTGGATTTATTCTCACTGGAACAAGTTGCCTTTAATTTTTAATGAATTATACAAATAAAAGATAGCAACATTTTGAGCTTGTTTTAAATTTTCTCCCAGTTTCATATATCAAATATCATGTATTTCTGTTGCAAAACAATCTCACAAAAAGCTGCCAAATCCTGGAGGGACTGTAAAGAGCGTCACACTAAATTGTTTCTTACTGGAAGAACTTGAAGGCCTTGACAGTTCCTCCGCTGTTGGAGAACAGAAGACGGAGATCATCCTCTCCAACACCGTCCCTGGGCATGAAAAAGACAAACTATTTACAGCCTTGAAGCGAAGCAGCATAAAGTCGATGAGACCGCTACACTAATTGCCGAATGACTTTGACTGAGATACGCTGTTCTACCGGATATTGGAGAGATGAAGTGTCGCAGAGGGAGGAAAGATATTCTGGAAGTTCTTGGATCCTGGTTTCTTAAAGCGATGGAGTGGAGAGCCGGAGAAATCTGTCCGACAGAAACAAAACAGTCGTAAAGAAAACGATAATGCTGGGTGAAACATTATTGTTATTATTATTAGGACTTAAGATTAAACACTGTATATTATTGCCTTTACAAACATATAAAGATTGAGAAAACAAATAACCTTTAGTGAGGAGCTGGTCGTCCAGTCCTTCTCTGGGTAAAGCCACAGTTTGATGCTTCGACAGCGTCACTCTCATCACTTTACCGAACACCTTCTGACCATTCAAGTGGCTCATTGCTACACGAGGAGAAAAACAGAAAATATGAGCAGGTGTGTTGAAGGAATATCACATAGACTGACGAACGAGGAATGTTTCTGCCATTTCACTCACAGAGATACACATGACAGAGCAGGCACACATTTACAACAAGAGAATTATCAGAAAATTGAATGAAGAAGCAGAAATCTGAGATAAAAAATACGTCGTCTGCACAGGTTTGACCACCGCTGGGAAAATTACATGTGTGGATTTTTTGAAGTCTGTCCGTTTTCAACATGTTATTTGAATCTGTAAATACACCTTTTTGGGATGGTGGCAGTCATGGATGTGGAGAGATGGATGTGGTGATGGTGCAACAGAAATGAACACGTGGACGCTGTTTAAATGTCTATTCTACATTTTATTCTATTATCTTATTTATTTATTATTATTACTGTACTATTATTATCTAAGACTAGTGTGTTTTTGTAATGTGGAATTATGAAAAGTTGTAAAAATTTAAGTCATAAAAAATAGAGAATATGAGCAGGTGAGAAATCTAAACGATATTTACTGATAATGCAACAGGGTCATTCATTTGTCATATCACATCCATAATGCAAACAAAAACAAAAACAAAAACCCACATACATGCACATATATATATATATATAATCTTTATTTCTCAGTATGGTTAAACACTAACTGGTGTAAATATTCTGTCAAAAAGCTCATTTCACTTCAATCCCACTAAATAAAAATCTCAAACATTCATGCACCTTTAAAATGTTCATATACTTGGGACCTGCAAGTGACCTTATCAGGATATGCACTTCTGATTTTAATTAAACAAAAAATAAAAAAAAACAAGCCAAGTCTTTATTCATCTTATTTTTCAGTGACATATTATGAACGTTCAAAACTCACCCAGCTGAGCCTGGTTGCCATCGGACAGCTGGATCAGAGCACTGTCCTTTTTGTTGTAGAGGATCTTCACCCTCTGGACATCACCATAGACTCCTGAAGGTAGAGAGAGTGCCAGAGAGAGAGGGAGGGAGAGGGAGAGAGGGAGAGAGAGAGAGAGAGAGAGAGAGAGAGAGAAAGAGAGAGAGACCAAGAGCGGGAGAGAGCAAGCAAGAGAGAGAGAGAGAGAGAGAGAGCAGGGTAGAGGCGAAGATGAGGAAGAGGACAGGACAGACAGAGCAGGAGAGATGAAGCCGGCGAAGATAAAAAAAGAAGAGGTGTGAAGGATGAAAGGAATAAAGTTAGTGCCAGAAAGACAAATGAAAAGAAAAGATGGAATCTTCTGATTTGACTTGCACTAGAAAAACTCAATCAAACGCTTCTGTGTAAACCAAGTAGTCTGAGCAGTGAAGGAAAGTCACGACACCTCAGCTGAGGCGTCTGGCTGACGGTTAACGTTTAGACTTAGCAGCGTGTGCACGAGTCAGACACCCAGCTTGATTAGGTGATTAAAAGCGTAAGACTATGAGCGGACATTGTAGGAGAGAAGACACTTCAAAAAGATATGCACTAATCTAAGACAGAACATACTATATGAGGAAACAAAGAAGACCTAAAAAGATCCTGTTCTTTTTAGGTCTTTTTAGGAAGATGTGCCAAAGTGGCTAAAACTGGTCCAGCAAGTAAATATGTAAAAGAAAACTGCTGGGCTAGTCTATATGTCTAACTTAATGTGACTGAGTGGCAGGTAATCCCAACTGCAAAGTCGTAGGTAGAATAAAATGAAAAAGGTGTAATGTGACTGCACATGATTAATACAAAATCTAGAGAAAGAGGCAAAACAGAAAGGAAGAGACGCAGAGGGTTTAAAAAGCTAGAACGAGTCTCAGTGAGCAACTTAACCGTTAATGTGGTGAGAACATAAAACACTAAAATAATCCTCGTGTCCCTGGGAGAACGGAGGCTCCAGTGTCGTACACCAAACCATTTAACAGACAGTTTCCTGATGACAGACTCTAGATTGATATTTTTAGCCAAAAAACAAATACTGAATAAATTATTTCAACAGCCAGACAGTCGACTGACAGAACAACAGAGTGCTGCTGGACAATTGGTCTTTTCTTTCTGTAATAATGTGAGGCCAAGCAGAGAGACTGGCTCACAGAGAGCAGAAACCTTTGACACGTTCACAGATCGTTCTGCTCAAAACAGAAGATCACAACAAGAGAAAAATGTCTGATAAGAGGTTTGTGAGCGTCAGTTTAGTGATTAAAACGTGAACAAACCTCCTCCTCCTCCCTTCATCTAACAGATTTGATCCTCAGCGTTTTGTCTGTACCATCAGCGCTCTAATGAATCCTGATTCAGTGCTAATTATCGTCACTGCAAAACTGTAGCTGCTTCTCACGAAAACATGTGACGGCAGCTTTTTATTGTGAAGCCGTCGTCGGTGTCTGTTTTCATCAAATCAGTCCAACGCTTGATTTTGGAGGTTTCACACCAAATTTTCAAACTATGGCACAGTGCTTAGAGAGGCACACCATGATGCAGTCTGGGTAAACATACAACAGGCCCTCGTTACAGGCTCCAATCAGTTGCTAACAGCACTGCACTGCACTGCCAGGATTATCATATCATTAAAATCTCAACCTACAAACCGTGAATCTGGTTTGGCTTCGATGTTTCGACAACATGAATGATTTTGGTGTCTTTGTTCTCATCAGTTAAGAGGTAAGCTGACCAAACACAAAGTCTCTCAGGATCACTATGTTTTAACGCAGAGACCAGAAGTAGATTTTAACTCTGTAGTGAACAATGTGAAAGAGGGAGGCTTGGAGACACGGAAAGATATAGAGGAATAAAGCGTGTCCACGACATCACTGAAGAAAGTGAACAAAAATAGGATTAACAGAGAGAGATATACAGATAGAATAGTAGAGGTTGAACATACCGAAGAGGGTAAAGAGACTTTGAGGCGTGACCATCTTTAGAGAGAGAGACCGCAGAGCAGAGGACAGGAAGAGGAGGAGCAGAGGAGGAAGAAGAAGGAGAGACGAAGGTAGAGATCAGACCGCCCAGCGTTGGACGAGGGGTAGGTGGTGGTTTCCATGATGAGGAGGAGTGGAGCAAAGATGGAAGGCATGGGGGGGAGGAAGGGGGGAGGAGGGAGGGAGGGAGGGGAGGGAGGGGGGGTTTGGAGAGTGGATCAAAACGGCAAAGCCAAAGTCAGGTTAGACCAGAGTAAGAAAAGTGACGTGAGGAAAAGGAAAGAAAAGAGAGGTAAACACACATCAGAGGAGGGAGGAGGGAGGAGGGGGGTTTAAGAGAAGTGTACGACATTAAAGGATGTTTGGCCAAAAGGAGAGACAAATGGAGAGAAAATAAACGTGTGAAGGGAGGAGCAGAGGAGGGAGGAAAGGAGGGGGTGGGGGAGGGGACACAAAAACCAAAGCAGAGGTCAGTAAACAGAGCATCAGTGGGACATCAACGGAGTCTGAATGATTGCTGGTTTGTTTCCAAACACACACAAACACACAGCATCACACACACACACAGCCTCACACACACACACTTTTTCCAGTTTTGTTAACACGCACGCACACACACACACACGCACGCACACACACACACACACACGCACACACATGCACACACCCTGCTGGATGCATTTATCAGTGAGGAAAATAAAGGATGGGAGGAAGGTTGAAAATAATGGATGGATGAATATATCAGGAAATAAATAAGTGAATGACAGACTTGAGTGGCAGGAGATATCAAACCAGAAAGGGGGCGGTACCATGAAGCAGATGGCCAATCAGATCACATGTAACAGGATAACTGTCTACGACTGGCAGAACAGACCAACACACGTTGAGTTACATGTAAAGGAATTGTACATAAACAAAAAATAAATAAAAATGCATCTTCACTTTGATTGCTTTAATGGAAAGATATTTTTTTGTTTTACTTTTCAATCGGTCAATTTGAATAAATTTCTTTTGTTATTGACCTGTCCATCCTTCCATGAGACCTGTGTCGTCATGGCAAAAAGCAATCACCTTTGAATGGATCATTCAATATACTGTGTTATACGGTGGCCGAGAGCTCAACGCACCGCAACTTAAGAAAACACATGCAAAGACACAAACACGCTGCGGATTCAGAAAACATCTTCATCAATACGACAAGACGCGCTGCTGCGAAAAAAAACTCACAACACGTGCAAACACTCAAACGCGCTCGCTGTGAATTCAGTCCTACAAACACAACAGAAGTGTTTCCAGGGGGCATTAAAAAGTGATGAACCTGGCTGGGGCTTACTGGATAACAGGTGCGTCACAGCCGGGTTCATCACTTTTTAATGTCCCCTGGAAACACTTCCGTTACGATGTAGGACTGAACCTGCAGCGTGCTCGTGTCTTTGCACGTGTTTTCTGAAGCTGCGGTGTGTTGAGCTCTCAGGGACACCGCAGTGCTATGATGAGAACAAGACTTTCATTTTGTGACGTGTTAACTTACACAATCACTGCCAACAAAACTGAAAATCACAGTTATCTGGACTTCGACAGCTAACTGTCGACGTGGAACAGTTAGCTTGGAGGTGAACAGGCTACAAGGCAATGTGTTCATTCCCACCAAAAAAAAAAAAAGGAAGGTGTTTAACCAACATGACATTTGGAGTCCAGCTCAGCTGCAGCTGTGCTGTAAGTGAAGGACATGATACCCCATCATCACTGGCAGATGTTTTATGGGTCTAGGTCTTAATCAACTACTTTGTCAAACTGGAATTAAATTGTAAAAAGATTAGTTTCTATAGCGACGCTACCTGGAAACAGGGTTCTGTATGAAAACGGCTAACAGATGTTGGTCTGCCCATTTGAGGACACGGTCGAGAGAGGATGAACAAGTAATTGAAAAACCACCACTTGGATTCAACACTCACAACCACACTCAACCACTGCACCTAGCCACTGGATTGTATTGAGCATACTCCCAAGTACAGGAGCTGCCGCTGTCAAGCTGACGAGTCACCAGGCGTGACCGCACGGTGTCGCCAAAACAGCCGGGATACAGCTGCCGCACCGAGACTTTAACCAGAGGGGGGCAGAAGTGTGAAAACCACCACTCCACTATGGAGTCCCTCTCCACAGGGGCGAGAGAGGGACAAAGACACAGAGAGAGAGAGGGAGAGAGACAGAGAGAGAGAGAGAGAGAGAGAGAAGGGCTCTGACAGAGAGATGGAACATACGGAAACAGGTAACAGGTGCAGTAGATTCAGAGATACACATGACAGAGCAGGCACACATTTACAACAAGAGAATTATCAGAAAATTGAATGAAGAAGCAGAAATCTGAGATAAAAAATACACAGTCGTATGCACAGGTTTGACCACCGCTAGGAAAATTACATGTGTGGATTTTTTGAAGTGAAAAGAAGCCAATACAATCCCTGTAACAAACAGATACTAAACATGATCATTTCTTATTTCATGAAATTAAAAGATGCAAAACTAAACAGTAACTGTGGCATTTGCACAAATTCAGTCTGTACTTTCTGCAGATATGATACTTGGAAATATTTTACCGCTATATAACTTCCTCTGAGACTGTAGGACCCACAGTCACACTGTGAATTTAATCCAACTTGAATTATATTACACGGACTTCACCTTGGTGGAAGATGCATGATCAATCATGCTGTAAAGTGACCTAAGAACACATGCAACCACACATCCACACAGTTACTCAAGAAAATCATTCAGCAGCGTCTGTTCAACAGTTGAAATTAGTCACTTAAAGCAGCGCTTGGAAACGCTGAGTCACAGTTAAGTTAAGTTATATTTGTGGTCAGTGTACCTCTTCGTTTAGGTTGGAGGCCAACAGGACTCCTGACACTCCAGACCCCGACAGAGCAACACGACCCGCAGCCGCTGCCGCCGCCGCCGCAGCGCTCAGAGGACTGATGGCTCCTGGTAGGAAAGCACGAGACAAAGAGACAGATCAGAGCTAAACATGCAGCAGAGTCTAAAACCATGGCTCCAATAAACCCTGTTCAATAGACTAACTGTACAACTCCTGTTTAACAATTACCCCAACATGCTGCAGCACAGCAACACATCAGGGACAGTGATGTGTTTCATGACAGTGTATAAATGTCTGTATAAATCTAAGCTTAGTTAACCTTCATTATTGTGTGTAATAAATCTTAACAAGCTTCATCTTCAGTAAAACATACATGAATATCTACAGATGCACTGGACAAGTTGTATTAACGTTTCAGAGGGTATAAACGGTCAACAGAGCTGCTTCAGTAATTTCCATAATTAACTGTAATGTTGAAGCCATTAATTGTTCTGAGCAAGATGTTTGTAAACTGTGTAAATGACTCAGATCTTTGATGACTCGCTCCTATCGACCACAACTATGTGTTGGTGTAATTAAGGATTATGCACCTCCCACTTGACATGTGATCAAAGCCTGAATAACAAACACAGAGAAGATAGAAGAAGATAAGGGAAAGGCCGGTGGGATTTCTGAACAGATCTTTTACAGGTCAGTGAAAGTGATTCGTTTTGAAAAACTTAATTTAAAAATACAGATTAGTATTGCATTTATATATAAACATGTCACGATAAAAAAGGGTAATTCTGACCAGGGTACACCCTCAAAAGACGAGGGGAGACACCCAACTCTCACCAAGAAATAAACAATAACAAACAATACAATCAATATTTAGCACATTCACACGTTAAGACATTTCATTTAACAAGTGTTGATGATGAAAACTGTGGAGAAATTACATCCATTTCTGCATGACTCTATATTTCTCACTAGGACAGAACACTAAGAAACATTTTTAAAGACATCTGAATTTAGGGTTGAAAAATTAAATGTTGGAACGATCTTGGAAGTTTGTTAAGTGGCAACTGAAGATTGTTAAGACCTGCACAGACATTTATCAACTGTAAATGTCCACAGCCGCTTTCAGTGGTACCTCTCTGATCCAAATATCTTATTACAGTAATTCAGGCTGGCGACTGTTATGAAATGACCAGCTCATTATGAGTCTTAATTCTGAGTGGTGGAAAAACAGAGTGATGGAAAGAAGAAAAGATATGTACCTCCACCCTGTGACAGGGAGAGAGATGATGAGTAACCTCCTCCACTAGAGTAGGAAGCCAGCGCTCCAGATGGGGTACCTACAAGACAATGACAAAAGTACATTTATACCACAGAATACACACCTAACGTCACACCACAGAATACAATTATCACAAGAAACCAAACTGACCTACATCAGAGTAAATGTTGTCAAAGCAGCAAATATTTAACTACGGTTACTCCTAGACAGTGGTTTTAGAAAGTGTTCAGACTCTCAGTTCATTTCAGTTATAAGTGAACCCATGTGAACTGATGATGACGTCAGTGAAGTTGACCTTCGACCTCTGAATATAAAATGTCATTACATCATCATTTTTTATCCTATTAGACATTTGTGTTAAACTGTGTCATGATTTGAATTTGAATTCTCGAGTTATGGCCCAAAAACACAGGGTCTGTTTTTACACTGTAACAGACCAAGCAGCAACTCACCACGAAGTCACCCATCGGTTTGTGGAATAGCGTTTTGAAGGTAAACTTTATGGCTAAGTGTTAACATAATATTAGTAGCTAATTGTATACACATCCACATTTGGCAAGTATTACATGTATGAGGATTAACCTTGTAGTGTTAACGGTTTTCTACTTGTCACACCTGATAAAAACAGTGACAAGATAAAGATGGAAGGATAAATAAATATATAGTAGTTCCACAGTACAGAGAAACTACTCTGTTTGCCTCCATAACTCACTAGTTAACCTGCCTTACAGTCATTTCCCACAGTTCTATTACACAATAACCACAGTGCTTCTTATGAAGGTCGGTAGTTAGGCAGGTTACCGTTTACTGACCCAGCAGAGGAGACGAGGGAGGAACAAGAGAAAAAGCAAGAATAGAGAATAAAATCTAATAAAGATGAACGACTGGTGCTGTGAATCTCTCCAGCAGACGTTGTCTAGTGCTTTAGCTTGTGATAAAATCTTTTCTAAACATTGTTGTGCGTCTGTGATGAGTGGCCGTGCACATGGAGCCTTAGGTTTACCACTTGTTGTCTGGCCTAGCCTGGGGTCTCGAATCACCCTGAGACAAAAGAGCATTTAACTGAAGTTTTCTAAAGTTCCTTTGTCACTAACATATTGACATGTAGAGCATTTACAGATTACAGAAAGCTAGGTCCTACTCTGTAGCTGTTGCAGGTTTTCACTGGTTTAACTTTAAGACCGACTTACAAAGCACTAAAACATGTTTAATTCAACCTTCAAGTACAAGTTCACAATTTTGAAGTCTGTCTTAAAATAATGTCTTTAAACAAACACTGTCACTGAAACACAGAAGAGGGAATTTCACACTAAAAATGACCAAGTTTGGAAAATACCTACTTTACTTTAAACTTTGGAATAAATTTTCCACATGGAACGAGGACTGACTGATATGAACGGACGCCGTGGAGACGGACCAGGAGAGCGGTGTATTTACCCAATAAAGAATGATCCTTGTTGGTCGCCTCTCCGTCTCCTGTAGGGAGGTCGGGTCTCGTGTAATCTCGACTCTTATCGTTGTTGTATTTGACATTGAGGTTGACCAGTTTACTGAAGTCTATCCGCAGAGTACAGCAGGAATTGTAGATGTTCTGTCCGTCCAAAGACTGGTGTGAAGGAGCGCAAGAGGGAGAAATGTGTGTTAACAGCGGGTTTTTTTTCCCATCTACAAAAGTGAGTGAACCCTTTGGAATTATCTGCATAAATTAGTCTTAAAACAATATTTAACACATCATTCAAACATTCACACTGTAGGCTGAAAGAAGCACATGAGCTCCTCAGCCAACGACATCAACAGAAGCTAACTGGAGTCAGGAGTTAACAAACCTGGAGTCCAATCAGTGACACCAGATTGGAGGTGTGGGTTACAGCTACTTTTATTTATAGAAAACACATCCGAGTCCCTCGTCTGCAGTCCCCATCAACCCCGTTCAAAACTCCACACCTTCCCCTGATAATCCTTAAACAGAGTATCTGTTAGCATGGTTGCTGATGTAAAAGGCTGTTTGTGTGATCCTACCAGTTTAGCTTGCTGTGCGTTGACGGGGTCACTGAACTGCAGCAGAGCCTGAAACTGGTTGTTCTTGGTGAAGGTTATAATCTTCATCACCGTCCCGAATTTACTGAAGATCTGCAAGAGTCAAATGATTCATAGAGAATAAAACAAAAACATAACACTTGACTTTTAACATTCTCGTTTAAAGCTGTGTGACATATGAATATTATCCCAATGAGCTTTTGAAAGAGTCTCAAACTGAGAAAGTGACAATAAGGGAGATCACACAAAGTTATACTGAGAAAAACCAAACAATTTATTTTATAACATAAGACCAATTAGCAATGAGGCGTGGAAATCAGCAGGTTCAGCCATGAAAGCAGCGCATGGAGGAGCGGTACATGTGCTGTGGAGCAAATGATACACAAAAACAAATGGATGTCAGCAGATGGAACGGAGAGGACAAGTGAACACATGGGCCAGCAACAGCATCAGCTGACGACCCTCACACGCCGAACCAATTGCCTGCCGACGTGGGTAAGGACAATCTCCAAGACAGTGGGAGGGGCATCACAAAAGGCCACATGCCTCTGAGAGGGCAACAGTGTTCATTCATGTAATTAGGACTGTCCCAGAATCAGGACATCAGAGCTGACGTGGCATTTCTAACAGCTGCACAAGTGGAGGAGGGGATATCAGCTGTGCATTTGTCATGTGCTTATGGTTCATTGGTTCATGGTTTTCTCATATATATATATATATATATATATATATATGTATATATATACACACACACACACACACACACACACACATATACATATATATAAATATATATTACCTTATCTAAAAATGTGAAAACTATATCATTCACTGTCCTGCCAAGTCCACCCTAAACTTTCATGTTTTACCTGTAAGACTCACATTTGAATGTATTTGACGATCATCTGCTCATAGTTCAGTTATAAAAATCTTTGCGCACCGTGCAGCGTCTGAGTGACAGCGCTGTTGTGATTTGGAGATTTTATCTACAGTTTACAGCCTGTCGTAATACATTGCTCTGTGCACAATGATGTAGCTAAAAATAATTACAGAGATTAGCGATGTCGATTATGTATGCAGCCCTAAATGATTTCCTTCCTCCTTTCCTCCCCAGAAAGGTTCTGTTTTGCTATAAAGCTGCTGTTTTTGTAGCTGAGTTGATCCAGACAACAGGAAAAAGGTCAAACTGGACTATGG
Source organism: Seriola dumerili (assembly GCF_002260705.1). Taxonomy (NCBI): domain Eukaryota; kingdom Metazoa; phylum Chordata; class Actinopteri; order Carangiformes; family Carangidae; genus Seriola; species Seriola dumerili. The sequence continues at coordinate 700,264 of NW_019176147.1, forward strand.
GGCTGTGTGTTTTATGTAAGGTGTTCAGGCTTTACCTGTTGTAGAACGTCCAGTGTCACAGGATAAAACATGTTGTCAATAATAATTCGCAGGACAGGGCTGGGGGGCGGAGCGAGGTCCAGAACCCCTGGGTCGGAGGATGGAGAGCTTCCATCCTGAACTGCTGACACTGCCTGCAGCACTGCCTGGGCTCTCTGGGCAGAACGACAAAAACATCAAATCCTACATCAGTCCAACCACCTGGCTCAGCTGAAGCGTAGCGTCAAGTGTACAAATACATGGATGTGTGTACCTGGTTCAGAGCTGAGTCTGTTTTCAGTTCCTTGTGGTTGGAGTACTGGATGAAGACAGGTGTGTTTCTGACCTACACAGAATGAGGTCCGTTAATAAACAATTCAGTTTGTATCCCTTACAACAAAACCAGAACACAACTAGAGACAATCTTCTTGATGGGATCACACCAGCCAATCAACATGTCAACATGTCATGGGTCGGACCACACCCATCTTCAAAACTCATGGGTCGGACCACACCCATCTTCAAACGTGGCCTTCATTTTGATTTCAACTACACACCTGTGAAGTTTCATGATCCTGCAGATGTATCCGACCCATAGCCATTTGCTGCATGTCATCCCCTCACTCTCTCTCCCTGAACTTCCTGTCTACCTCTCACTGTACTATCAAATAAAGGCAAAAATGCCTCTGATTAAAAAAAATAAAATAAAAAGTCAGCTTTGTATTTTATGGTACAGTTTATTTTAGCTGATGACAGTAGGCTAGTAATTCCCAGTAGCTGTTGCTACGTTAGCCTAAACAAGCTAACATTAGCCTTTGTGACAGTTGCAGCTGTCACAATTCACAAACAATGACGGTCACATTTCAGGACAAGATAAGATAAGATGCAAAAAACATAAAAAAGCGAAAATATAAAATAAACATATAAATTCAACAACTGAAACTCACTCACCCTGAATTCTGTGTACAGATCTGGATGTCTGTGTTTGAGGTGTTAAGATAAGTTTGAAGTGTGTCTATAACTGTGTCTATAACTTATCCCTGCCGCCCTGCGTCAAACACAAACTATCTCGCTCGCGTCTCGGTTCTCATGACATCCCAGACACACGCAGACTCACACTGAAGGAATATGACCAACATGAATGAACACTGATGCATTTCAGACCTGTGGAGTGACAGCTGTGTAGTAGTTCACCATAGTAATGGCTGCTTCCTCTGTACCGAGCTCCAGAAAAGCCTGGAAAAACACAGTAAAATAGATTTGAAGAATAACAAATCGTCATTTTTCTTGTTTAGAAAAGAAGAAAATTATTCAATTGAACACTTTGTGTTATCCTATTGTTCACAACCTAAAGTATATGTTGACAGTATAGAGTTCTGTTATAGTTTACCTGGTTTTTCCCCTTGAGCATCAGTATGTTGGTGACCTTTCCAAAGGGTAGCCCCAAAGCAATGACTTCAGTCTCTGACACTTCATTGGGAAGTTTCCGAATGTGGAGAACTCTGGAGGGAGGTGATTCATCCAGACGCTGTTTCTTACTGTCACTGCCATTCGCTGCAGATGGACACAAACACACACACACACACACACACACACAAAATGTTTAAATTAAATTAGCACATGACACCGCAACTCTAGAGCAACAGGCTTCGTCACCACCAGACACACTTTCTACTAAAAGATATTTTGGTGCCGTCAGCCAGACTTCCTACAAGCTTTGATCTTTTCATAGTCAAAGACTTTATTCAACTTCTGATCTGTGTCATGTTATGTACAACATGAAGCCCATCGAGGAGCAGGTGTAAATACCTTAGTACACTCACAATCCAACTTATGAATTTAAAGCTTGTTTTGATCAAATTCTGGTTATGTGGCTCTCGATATAAATAATATCTTCCAGGCGTCTGATCATCTGTGGTGGGTGTTTGCCCATCCCATCAGGGTTAAGGTTGGTCTTACCGGTCATAGAGTTGGGGCTGCTACCATACATGTTGAGCTCATCTGAGCCTCTCTGAAAAGTTATGGAGAAAAAAAAATGAAATTTTCATTTATATCTTAATTTCTATTATTATAAACACAGTTATGTGTTAATATCAAACATACATCAAACATACTGTATAATCTTTATGCCTTACTGAACAAAAACAAAAGGCAGCTGATATCCTGTTATTGCTCATTATAACATATCACCTATGCACATAACATCAGCAAACAATAGACAAAATTATACATTAGGCTTTTAGTTTAATATTATTACCATCCTACCAAGCTTAACACAAAACTTTATAGCGTCTTATCTTGGAGTGTCCTCCCAGATGTTAATTAGTTTGACCTGCCGTATCCTAAAATCACGCTGGGCATCGAGGACAATATCATACAGACATAGAAAATGTGTGTTCATGTAAAATTTGTAAAAAGAAGTGAGACAGCTTACCTTCACACCAACCGCAACATCTCTGCCAAAGGGAGGAAACAGGAAGATGAAAGAAGAAAAGTAAGAGACAAGAATGTTATTTCAAATTTTCAAGGACATGCAATTATTTAACTCTGAAAGAGAGGGAAGGGAACTTGGTTAGAGTACAACCCGGATGAAAAAGTTGTGGCATATTACTTTAAGTGTGGAACAAAACTGGTTCCTAATGTACAGAGGCACATACGGTTTCACAGGTTCAAAAATTCAACACATGGATTTTTCTTTATTTTATATCTGCATCCTCCTGGTGTTGCCCACAATGATGGGGGTAGTTTATCCATTAATAAAAATGCTAAGAAATGTGGACTTGTGCACCAGCCAAGATAAACCGCAAACCAAATTACTATAATTCAAAAATACAACAAAGAGCTCAGTGTTTCCTCTACAATTGCCCGGCTGTCCCAATGGGACCCGCCCACAGCCCAAGGTTTTCCAACAAGTGTGATGAATCCCTCTAAAACCGAAGATGGACAGACGTCAACCACAAACATCTGAAAGTCGAGCCATAATATCAATCAAAATTTCGCAACATTGGTGACAAGCACAGGAAGACAGGCTCACAACAAAGCCCGCCCTGTAGCATCATCTTCTTCTTTCAGGCAGACAAACCAAAGTTTAGTACATCGCTGCCTCCCACTGGTGTAATCACGCCACTGCCACTTCAGATCTGCGAGGACTTATTGTCATTAAAAGGATTGATAGGAAAAGTCTGACTGGTGAGGAGACCCAGTATCAAGGCCACTGATTTCACTGGGGTCGTTACTGCTCCTGATCGTTGTGGTGACAGTCGCTGGAGTTGTTGCAGTCACATGAGGCCAAGTGTGACAGGTTGTTAAATCTCCTGGGAAGGGATGAAAGGACAGCATTGTATGCGGGGGGACAAGTGGCGTCGTATGGCTTCTCTACTCTGACATAGATGGCTTCCTTCACTCCTCTTTCAAACCATCTGTCCCTCCTTTCTAAAATACGTACACGGTTGTCATGGAAGGAGTGTCTCTTATCCTTCAGGTGTAGGTGAACTGCTGACTCTTGGCCTGAGGTGTTGGCCCTCCCGTGTGGAGCCATGTGTTCAGTGGTTGTTTGGTTTCACTGATATGTAGGTCTGTGCGCTCCTTGCTGCACTGGACTACATACACTAGTTTGCTTTTCCGGGTGTGTTGTGTGCAATCTCTTGGATCGTACCTCCATACGGTCCAACAGATCACACACCCAGAAAAGGTCAGTAACAGCTTTGATTTAAAAAAAAATCTATTTGTGCTATCAGAAACTGTCAAATGACAAGTACAGGTTTTACTTGAATATGCATGAAGACTGCTGTGAGTACAGTACGTGATAATATGTATTAAAATAGCCACATATCAATTTCCTCAGTGTCCACTTTGTGTACACCTGTGTAGTCTGATGCAATTCAATTTAAAGACAAAAAATAAATAAAAAATGAGACATCTAACCCCCACACTAACTCAGGCCTAAGACCAACGTTACCATGGTAACAATCAATGATAACACCTGTGCTGTCCAGGAGCACCCAACAACAAAATGACAGGAAAACATGGCTCATAATTTGCAGTTTGTTAACATTGTTATGGGGAGAGCAAAGAGAAGGGAAAGAGTTTTTAGAGGTCGCAGCTATTTATATTCCAAATCAGATTTTTTTTTTTCAATGTTTCACTCTTTGCTGAATTTACAAAAATAAAATGTCCTTGTAAATGTTGAATTCTTCCAGGTGAAAAACATTTTCTGCTGTGGTAAATGGAGCTGAGGCGTTGGCTGCAGTTTAATTTACCCAGAATGGATTGTACCACCGTCTGAATTAATTTTTTTACCCCCCCCCACCTAACTATTTTTCAACACATGACGTTCGTGCAACTATTTAATAATAAGAATTTGCTGCTTTTGCTTTATCTGCCATGATAGTAAACTAAGTATCTTTACTTTTTGGACTGTTATAAAACAAGATATTCATCACATCACCCTCCAACACCCTCCTTGCTCAGCTCCTCTCCATCTCACCCATGCAAACACACTGACAACGGGCACCTAACTGTTACCCAGCTGAGATGCTCGGTGTTTAGGGTTAGGATCACGTTAAGGTGAGAGGAAACACATCTTGACAGGTAAACAGACTTTGACATAACACCGGGACCAGGCTCACTGGACAGCCACAAGATGTAATCGACCCTGATGTTATGTGAGGCAATGGAGGTGTATATATATATTGTTCAGTACTAAGCAATTAAAACATTTACAGAGCAGGACCGTATATAAATGTATTAGGCTATTTAATATTATTTTAAGAAAGCACCCCCCCCCCCCCCCCAGCCCCGCCTCGTTCAGCTACCGCCACAAATAGAATCTAATTCTGTGGGAAACTCTGTAACACACAAGTCAAGTAACAAATAGCCCGTTACAGTAAAAATAACCGGGAAAACTGACGCCATTTATCCAGCTACTCAGCGGTAGCTACACTGTGTTAATGGAACGTAAGCTAACGTTAACGTTCATTATACGCACGAGCAAAGGTGATACTATGTTGAACGTTATTACCTTTTGGCAACGAGCTAACTAATAACTACATATTGCAGAAGTGATATGTAATTATGCTCTTGAGGCACGCCCTCCTATAATTGTACATTTCCCTACAAGCAAGACAACAATAAACTGGCACATTTCTTGTCTGGGACTTGGTGTCGTTGGGTAGCTAACGTCAGTATCAAGGTTCGCAGCTGAGCTAACAGTTAGCATATCTTAAATTGAGCACGGAAAACGGCTCGTTCTGCCTCTGCCACATGCACAGCTCTAGTAAGAGCACCCAGAAGGATTATCTGTGATGTGGACTTATTTACCCGTCCATTGCAGCTCTTTGTCCTCTTCTGTCTGTCTGTTATTTCAGCCCACTTCGGTGCCTGGACAGTGTGAGCAAAATGGGCGTTCTTCTTCTTCCTGGCTATTGATGGCTCCTGGCAACCAACAGTATCCGGTAGGCGCACTACCGCCACCTACTGTTTAGGGGGGTACACTGCACACTGTTTGTGTTTATCCGTCATAAAGCGACAGTATAAAAATATAAAATTTGGTCCTCAAATGGAAAACAAAAAAATGAAGCTTGGGAATGAACATTTAATTATTATTTTTAATTATTATTAATTTTAGCAAAATATTTTAGACATAAATGCGGTTTCTTAAAAACCACACCTGTATTTGATGCTTATTTAAATTAAATAATATTATATAAAAAATATGTGAAATGCTGTAATACTAAGGAAACCCAACATCGGTATGATTATCTCTGCACTTTAATACCTGATTCATGTCTTATTTTGTCCCTTTATTTCTATTTTATATGTACAATTGTTAATTAAGTTTTTTTTTTAAATTCATTTTAAATATATTTTATTTTATTTATATTTTTATTTTTAATGTATTTCTATTCTCATTACTGCTTGCTCAGTTGTTCCTATATTTTCTGCATTTATCCTGAACGTGATTTGTGCCTTTTTGACTGTTATAAAGATTGTCAATAAAAATAAATAAATAAATAAATAAAAAGCTACAGTGATTTCTCCTGCTAGGAGAGGACAACATGGCCTAACAGTAAATTAATCCAGCAACTGTGCAGCAACTGGTTGCTATGGTTACTGAGCATATCTGTGGGAGGGAAAGGGCAGGGAATACACAGAAAAAAAAACCCTATATCCCCATCATGTATGTATTATTAGAACACATTATACTGAATTACACACAATTCCACATTACACTGTACGATACGTTTACTGTTTTCCTACCATAGCCTATCATGTAAATATTATTATCCTGCTTTAACACTTGAATTTCCAGAAAAACTACAGCTTCTCTGTTTATTCCTATTTGTATTTATTTTTAGAGAGATGAGTGAACATATTTAAATATGTACATTTTGTATATTGAGTGATGTTGTCTACTATAATTAAATCAGGCAGTAATGTAGCAGGGTCACATCTGTTATCATGTCATTGATGGCACAGATGTTACAACACAGATGTTTTCATCCTGTCATGCTTCATTCTAATGCGACACTTTGTTTTCTACACAGATGATAATTTGGTTTATGTTTCTACATATTTCTGATGAATATATAGAAACGTGTGTTATATGCAGGTTGTTTTATGATGAATGAAACATAAAATGAATGGTGTTAGCTTGTGCTCCACTGTACAGATAGTTTGCTGCATCAGACAACCTTTATTGAAATCACAGATTATATTGCATCAAAGCATTTCTTTTTGCATTATTACATTTAACATACAGTTATTGTAAATTTAATCAGATATAATAGGTTTACATGTGTTTACAGAAAGATAATAACAAAGCAGAATCCACAAGGCACAACGTAATTTGAATCAGAAGCGACGGTTAAATTATTGAAAAATTAATTTGATACCATTATGGTGAACCTTGACCTTAAAAAGGTTGGTTGCCTCTTTCCACAGTGGTAGTATTAGTGCTAGTATTTCTTAAAATTTCCCATAAACTCCCATTCTCCTCCTCTATCAAGAAGATAAACATCATCTTCAACTCTTTACATCATCCAAATTATTTGCATTAACAGGAAACAATATCTCAAGCTTCATGCTGAAGGTTGATTAATTTAAATGTATAATATCTAATCTCCATCATTAAATCAGTAGAAAGTTTTGGTTTGTCTTTACTTTTAGCAGACAGGACTGATGGGTACACCCCTCTTGGGTACATAGGGTGTTGTCCTGGTAATCATGGTGACGCAGTCTATGATTGGGCAAACGCTGAGGCACAGGGTGCAGCCCGTACAGCTGTCAGTCACAAAGGGAAGGTGGGTCTCTGGATCGAACGTTATGGCCTGGGAAGACAAATGAAGTGTTACACAAATGAGGCAGATGAGTCTTAAATAAAACAGAGGAGAAGACAACTGTGTTTATGTCACTGACGTACCTGGTAACCGGAGTCATTGCAGGTCATGTAACATTTCCCACAGTTGATACACATCTCTTCATCTATCAGAGCCTGGACCTGAGGATACAGGGGAGGGTCATGATAATGATCAGTTCACACTCATTTTATTTTGAAGTAATCAAGTAAAGTAAGTAATTATCTGTGACCCTCTGGCAGTTCTTTTCCTGACACTACTGCAGCTGTCACCTTATGAAAAATTCATGTCCTTGTCCTGGACAGATTTCTTTGGCAGGCAGCCACTGTGCAGATTAATCCACAAATTTTAACCCCAGAATTGAGCCGAATTTCTTCAAGATATGTTTTCATTTGACGTACGGTTTGGACGGGATCACAACGCCTGATTAACCGATTAACTGCCTGATTTCCCTCTCAAACAACTGATTCAATACCTGGCACGTCAGAAATTTTGTTCATCTGTCTGCAGTTACAGTTCTATGGTTTAGTGTTTAATTCACTATATATATATATATATATATGTATACATGTGTGTATTTAAAGATGCTGATGACACAGCATAGAAAGGTGACAGGATTGGTTCCTTAGGTTTGTGACGTATGAATATTGACCGTGTTAGAACCAGGAACATTTTAATCTAATTATCCTGAGAAATCCGTCAAGAATGTCAAGAAAAGTGATTCATCCATGTTTCTCCCTCCGTTTATTTTCAAGCCAACGACTTCACTTCACATGTACCTGCACAGTCATTACAATATGAAGTGGTAACAACAGGTGAGAGAGAACTACGTACCTGCTCCATGTTGTTAAGCTCCTGGTACGCTCCGATGTGGCGCAATGCTCTGGCTATCACATCCTAGAAACACACACACACACACACACACACACACACACACACACACACACACACACACACACACAACCACGCACAGACCGTAGATGTTTACAAGCTTAAAGATGCATTTCACAGAACAAAGTGTGACACATCCTGATGAAGAGTGAGTGTATATTTGCCGCACCTTGACAGCAGGAACAGGTTTTTTGGGAGTCCCGCCCCGAGTGATGATGGTCTCTGTCACATCGGTTTTACCAGCGTCTCTGAGCCGCTTCTTGTACTGTGCAATAGCGTCTGTCTTCTGCTGCAGGTATGGACCAAAGCTAGGGAGGCTCTACACACACACACGTACACACACACACACACACACACACACACACACACACACACACATTCAACCATTTAGTGGTGCTGATAACAGGAGTAGTCACTGTAATTGCAGTAACTGGATTATTGCAGCAGTACCTTTCCAACCAGCTCTTCCAGTCTGGGAACTGGTTTTCCTTTCTGGTGTCTCTCTGTCGGAGGAGACTGGCCGTCCCAGTCCTTCAGCTCCAGGCTCTTGAGGTACAACAAGGTCTTCAGACCTTCAGACCAAACACATACATTTACCCTGATATCATTATCATGTAGTGTAAATATCTTAAAGCAGTGGCATCTGAATACACTGGAACATGTTCAGGTGGGTTTCAGGAGGGCGGAGGGAATGCAAAGTGTACATATATATGTATATATATATATGTCTCCCATAGGCACCACCCTCCTATGGGTGGTATCAGAGGGTTGGAAAAAAACAAAAAAGGACCTGTGTGGTTGTTGAGGTTGGAGAAGTGGTTGAATTATACACATCACTCTGGAAACTTTATTGACACCACTGACGAAAAGCGTTTTTTCTTTTAAACGAACCACATCAGTGTCACAATATGGACTTTAGTTCAAAACACAGCACAGAAGATCTTGCTGGGAAAAACAGGGCACCAGTAAACTGAGGTCATTGTTTGAGTTTAGCAACGAAGACAAAATACAAACTTAGAAACAGTTACGTACCGAGACAGTAATCCTCAATCACTGTGAAGTCCTGGTTCTGAACTGCACTGCACACCTGTTGTGACAGACAGAAGAGAAATATATATTTTAACATTTTGTATCTCACCCCCATAATACAGGAGAACAAATACGATCTGAGAGATGTTTGTAAGTTTACTGCACAAAAAGCTAAAAAAGGGATTAAAAGGAGACGTGTTTCTGTTGTTGGGGTTAAATTATGGAACAATGCTAATATACATTTAAAAATGTGTAATTTCCTTTAGGTTTACAAAAGAGTGGTTAACAGAGTTTTCTTTTATTTTTGGGTGGGGAAGCTTAAATTAATTAAATAAGAATGCAGGCAGGCAAATATAAGCATTTTGCTTCGGGCTGAGTCTGTTTAGTCACTATTTAATATTTCATTTATTTGTGTTTTTGCCCTCTATATTGTTTATAGTGACTGTATTATGTGTGATGACTGAATAAAAACTACTAATACTATAAAGCCTTTAAAGGACAGTATGAACCTTATTGCTGGAAAACAACGAATACGGGGCAAAATAGTGGATTTAAAATAAAGGCAATGACACAAATAAATAAACATATAATATATAATATAAATATAATGAACTAAATAAAAACAAGACTGGACCCATGTGCTGCATCATCAAAGCATTACTGCAGTCTCACCTCAGCAGCAGTAACAGTAACGTGATTATCACCTGTAACACTGAGGCTCCAGCGTGGAGAAACTGTAGTCCGGCCTCTGCTGAGTCAATGCCCCCCGTGGCCAGAACAGGGAAACCAGGAATCGCTCTGGCGATGGCCGACACCGCTCTGAGAGCGATGGGTCTGATGGCGTTACCTGCACACAGCGTTAATATTGCTAAATGCTCAGAGTGTCTGTCTGTCCGTCTGTCTGTCTATCTATCTAGTCTTGATGATGTCATAAGAGATATCTTGGCATGGCAACAGAAAGTCTGTGTTACGCTCTGGACTCATGGGTGTTTGCAAGACAGAGACGCTGCAGGGAAACCCGTACAGGAAATGTAATATATGACATACTGTAATACCCACAGTATGTATTAAAAATATCTATCATGAATTTTTGGAAGGTGTAACATGTTGAAACCATATTTGTTAATGTTATATACAGTTAATTAAAACAACATACATATAAAAATTCTATATGTTTATATATGTTTTTCTTATAAATTTTAAACATATAGGTCTATCTTTTATCTTTACATATGTAATTAATTTACATATATTACATACCTACATAAACATATATGGTTGTATGAGCTAGACATATATGACAATATATGAAATTGTTCCAATTTCCAACAGTTTACAACTGTAATGTATTTACATATATGATTTTATTTCATTTGTACATGTATTTCATATATGGAAATTCAATATATCTTTCATTTAACATTTCTCTTTAAAATCTTTCCCTCAGTTTATTAAGAACCTTTTATAACTACTGGTATTTAACAGTAACAGTAACAGTTACAAGGGATTGTGTGTGTGTGTGTGTGTGTGTGTGTGTGTGTGTGTGTGTGTCCTCACCAGACACCCCTCCATACGTGGTGCGTTTTTCCGCTCCAACCCCCGGCCAGGGGGAGCCGTCCCCCTTCAGTCCCATCAGTCCTGAGACTGTGTTGGTGGCGGTGACTCCGTCTGCTCCGCCTGTAAAACAACACAACGGTGACAACAATCAACAACCTTCTCTACATTATTATACTGTCGAATTTTAATCGTGTGATGTAAAAAAAAACGCAGAAGCAGAAGTGACACGGAGAGAAGAAGAGAACGAGGCGAGGAGTGGTGATGTGGTGTTGTACCTTCGTGAGCAGCCTTGGCGATGTCAACGATGTTGGTAACGTTTGGCGTCAGTTTGGCAAAGAAGGGAATGGAAACTGCTGCTCGCACCCAGCGACAGATGTTACGCACAAGCACGGGGTCCTAACGACAAACATGTTTTATATGACACATATCAAGAGTGATGTTGACATAGATGTCACTTATATTACTATCATATACTATATACAACCTCTGGGTATATGAAGATATACATTTATAACATATATGAAACACCCATAGTTGTGTGGGCTTGTGTGTGTGTGTGTGTGTGTGTGTGTGTGTACCTGTCCGCAGGCCAGGCCCATGCCTCTCTCTCCCATCCCATGGGGACAGGACAGGTTCAGCTCCAGTGCATCTGCTCCTGATTCCTAAACACACACATTGTTCTATTTCACACACACACTCACAGCTGGAACCTCTGTACGCTCTGCACATATAATAATTACAGCATGGTTTTCACTGCGCACACCTACTAGAGCTGGTGGTCTGTCTTACCTCTGCCATCTTGGCCAGTACCGTCCAGTCTTCCTTGTTGTAACTACACATTATACTGGAGATCACCACCTGGCAGAGAGAAGAGGCTCGGGTTAGTTTTCTTCTCTCCTCAGAGCAAGAAGAAACGTGATGTGACGTGACAGGAAAACTGACATTGTCGGGGAAGTCCTTCTTCAGCTCAGCCACGGACTGACACCAGTAGGCCGCCGTCTTCTCACTGATGAGCTCGATGTTCAGGAAGGAGCCCTGGCCGGGGCCGTACAGAGGCCCCGAGGTGGTGCCACGCACGATACGAGGAGACACGTTGGTGACGAGGTCCTGCGGAGAAAGGTTCACTCACGTGATGCGACACGCTCTCTGACAAACACATGCTGAGGATGAAATGAGACACTCCCTGTGAAAGTTTAACCAGTATATGAAACGTTTTCTGCCGTTCACTCTGTGTTTCCACGGGCAGTGACGTCCGACTAAACCTCTTTCATATTACTGTCACTGGACATGCATTCACTACATAAATGATCATACACAGAGGTCATTCAATGTGCTGAACACAAGTAAAAGAAGAATATGCAGGTAACAAGCACAATAAGAAAACAGTATAAAAACACAGATTATTAAATAGATAATATCCCATTAAAAAGTGCAGAAACGTTCAAGTCCTGAACAATGCAGAGCTTAACATGTAGAAGACCCCAGAGAGTTACTGTAATGCCGCACTCTGTGTTACTCACTTTATCAGACAGGAGGCAGTAGAGAGCCGACAGGAAACAGAGGAGACAAAGACTGGACTCAAACCGGGGTCATTACAACTACATGAGTCTTGTCTCTGTGTCGTAAACTCATCATGAACTTTGCTTCCAGCTCTTTTGTAAAATATACTTTTGACTAAAAGAAGAATCTCTGTAACCTCCACTCCACGTGACTGTTGTGTGCGTTTACCTTGTCCAGTCCGAACGTCTTGGTCAGAGCGAAGCCCCATCCTTGTTCAAAAGCTCGTCGGATCATGGCCGTGCTGGTGGTGGGAGGAGCAGAGGCCAGGCCGAACGGGTTGGGAAACTTTATTCCGCAAACCTCGACGCTGATGTCCACCTGATCTATAGCGCTGTAGAACAACGGCAGCTTCGGGACCGGATCCACCGCCTGTCCATGCAGGGACTACAGAAGGAAGGGACAGGATGTTTTAATCACTGATATTACATTTTATGTCGTTCAGTCCGAAGTCAAGCCCCATTATTCATGAATGCTCTTTGTGCGATGCGTTCAGGTGCTCCTGTGAATCATCTCAGACGATGACAAGAATCAAAGAAGAAGAAAACATGCTTGCTATCGTTTATTCTGTTTGGCTTCTGCCGACTGCAACACAGGTCTACGTTGTTGTGAGGATTTATACTTGTGCGCTGGTGTGTCTGCGTCGACTACTGACATCTAAAGACGACATTGGAGGAGAGGGTGTGTACGACCGTCGCACAGACTGAGGCTTGTCTGGCGACTGGGAGACACGGACGACACATGCGGACCAATCACAGTTGTTGCGGTCTGCGCGGTTACATTCAAAGGGAGACGCACGTCAGAAAAACCTTCAACGCACGAACACACCACAGCACAAAACAGTAACAAATGTCAGAGGATCCAAACATGGCGGTGTGGTGCACACTTTGACAGACCTATCTGTCAACGCAGTCAGACACTGTGTTTCAAGTTGGGATGATCTTAAAGTGGAGAGGTGCTGTCAAAGGCTCCTGTGGCTCAGACTCGTTGAACTGCCTGCAGCAGCAGCAGGGGAGAGATAATGCGCGCCACGCCCTTCTAACTAATCAGAGAACGCCAAAGTCGGAGGCGGGAGCTTTCGTTTCTTACGGTACCGCTAGCTTGACTTCCAGAACTTGCTTACTGTAGCTTTAAGAATGAATGACAAACACGCTGCTGTTGGAGCAGATCTCTTCAGAGCCCCGTGTTTTAAAACGTCTCATGAGATTTACCTGGACGTATCTGTGAAGGTGCCACGAGGCCTGTTTGCCGTCGTTCACCGATTCCACTGTGGTGTTTGCCAAACCGGCGATGTCTCCTCCCGCAAACACCCAGGGCTCGCTGGTCTGCATGGTGTCTGTGTTCACCTCCGGAGTACCCCAGCGGGTCATCTTCACAGGAACCATGGCGTCAGTCACTACAAAAAAAGTCAACACACGGATCAGGTTGATATATGAAAACATGTCTGCCTGCATCTACTGCATCCGTCCAACAAACAGCTTCGATTTCTGTTCTGTAACAATGAAAATATACATGATGTAGGACGTTTTGTCTGATGTAAATAAATCTCACGCACATCCTCTGATGCATCTTCAGTTCTAACTGTAGGTAGTTCTACAGTAGTTCTACTGAAGGGAAATCAAAAAGGCAAACTGTGGATCACTAGCTGTCAGCTCATTGGTTCGTTACCTTGCTGCTCGTTCAGCATGGAGCCGAAGGCGCTGATGATGTAATCAGCCTTCAGCCTGACAACTTGGTCTTCATCTTCCAGCCAATCACCTTCCTCGTTCTGCTCGGTGCGACAGAACTGCATCCCGGCGACCCGTCCGTTCTTCATGACGACCTCACGAGGAGACAGGAAGGGCAGGAACTCACACCTCTCCTCCTTCGCCAGCTCCATCTGACAGAACACAACACCAGGTCAGGACATAGTGAGCGGTCAGCTGGCTTCAGCTCTGTGCTCACATATACAGCATTTTAATACGGCCAGATTCACAATGAAGCTGTTCTCATTCACATGTTTAGAATATTAGGGTGTTTTCACATCTACTCCTTTATAAACGACCCAAACTCAGTCCTGTTAAAGTCCTGAACTCTGTTCTTTTTGCGTTTTTGCATCGAGTTAATTTGAAAGAGGACTCCTCTCCTCTGAAGCTCTCAGACCTTTACTGCCTTGGATTATGGGTAGCTGTGCTGTTACACTTCCTCTGGTATTTGGGTAAATTAGTATAACTATAGTAGTATATAAAGCCCCGTTTCCACTGGTCAAAAAACCCGCTAACATCTGGATTTTGTTGGCGATGGAAAAGGATTTAATCAGCATTCACACCCGGGTCAAATGACTCTGCAGTAGACACAATTATTTATTGGCTCCAGCTCCAATTGGCATTCAGCTGACCAATGGTGAAAATATGATCACTCAGTCAGTCAGTCAGTGACATTCATGATTATCGGACTGACCCTGTTGGTGCAACGCAGTCAAAATCATAAACAATATATTCAGTATTCCTGATTTATCCATCTGTCCATGTATCTGTCTATCCCACGTCCATACCTCCTCAGGAACAGCCCTGATGTTAGTGAAGCCCTTCCTGAAGCAGATGTACACTCTCCTGGCTCCGCAGCGAAGAGCCGAGGTGGCGCAGTCAAACGCGGTGTCTCCGGCCCCGAGGACAATCACCACGCCTCTTAACTCTGGCAGTGAAGCGCGACACTGACACATACCTGGACAGAGTGAGATGGACGGAGACACGGTGATGAGAGACTCAGTCAGACCCAGACTCAGAGGAGGAGTCTGTTGAGACCAGAACCAGAGACTAGCGGACGGATCAGAACTGTTAGCACAGTTAGCATCTTTTATTTGTTTATGTTGTTAGTTAGCTTGTAACTGCCAGTGGCTGACACAGTGTTGGTAGTTGTGCTAATGCTAACTCTCTCCCTCTGTCTGTACTGACAAGGTTTCAGGTGTATTTAGCCCCGCCCCCCCAAGTTGACAGGATTGGTTCCTGAGGTTTGTGACGTTTTTATGACACTGTCATTGGTGGAAACACTCAGTCATGGCGTTGATGATTATTTCAGTCATTATATCTTGTATTAAATAAAAACATCATATGGACGTTAACGAGGTTAAAAACGTGATTTTCATCGGAAGTTTAAGTTTGATTTCGTCCGTACCTTTCTTGCTGGCTGAGGCCACCATGGGCAGGAAGTCTTTGGAAGTGAAGAAGCCTTGGTCCATGGTTAAACCCTGGAAGATCTTAGCTCTGTTGGCCTGAGGAAGACCTGAAGTCACACACACACACACACACACACACACACACACACACACACACACACATACACACACACACACAACCATGGGGAAAATGATACTGATGTTTGAGTCTGATGAGTTTTAGCTGTATATTATTTACATGCATTTATTAATTTATTAAGTTTGTGTGCTACTTTAATTGATCCATATTGACGTACATATATGTTGTATTTTAAACATTTGCTGAAAGTGTGAAACTGTGGTGGAAACATATGATCAGCAGTTAAAATGCTGTGATTCACAGAGTTGTGAAATGCTGTTCTTGTTCACACCGTATATGGAGTTGTTTTTCTTATACATGCAGGGAAATGCATGACAGTTAGGATAACTGTTGGCAAGAAACCTTTAGAGCGAGACTGAGATAAGAGGAAGTTGCCCTCAGCTTAACACGGACTCTGTGAAGGGTCAGCTGCTCATGTCAAACTCAGACAGACGTGGGCTGCGGTCGGAGAAAAATCTCCTCTCTGACCCCGTCTCCTCGACCGGAGGGGAAACATCATGAGCTCAAGGAAACATGTGAAGGAGACTTCATAAGGACTTAGGAGAAGAATCCAACTGCACTTTTTCTTTTTTTAAACGATAAATCCTCTTTTCTTAACCACTAACAAAAAGTTAGAGGATTGAAATGTTGAAATAAGATAATATGAAGGGAATATACACGTAGCGAAAGTTGAGCCAGTGAAATAATAATGAAAACTAGAGCCACCTCCTCATGGTCGTATCCCTCCGCCACTCAGACTAGTTTCAGGTTACGTCCCTGATCATCCAGAGTAGGAGAGGAAATGAACCATTGGTGTGAAATATTGTCATAATTGCTGTGTGAAGTCTTGAGTTATGGCTAAAAAGTGTTTTGTGAGGTCACACTGACCTTGACCTTTAACCTTTGACCACCAAAATCGAATCAGTTCGTCCCTGAGTCCCAGTGAACGTTTGCACCAAATTTGAAGAAATTTCCTCAAGGCGTCACGGAGCTATCGCATTCACAACGCCAAAACTATGATTTGTGAGGTCACCGTGACCTTGACCTTTGACCTTTGACCAACAAAGTCTAATCAGTTCATGCTTGAGTCCACGTGAAGGTTTGTGCCAAATTTAAATGTTGCTGCACCAAGGAATTGTGGGGCGGTATTTTCTCCTTTCCTTTGGTAAAGGAAGCTCCAGTGTTTCCTAAGCTGAAGGAGACAGGAAGCACTGAAGCTCCCTTCCTCATCATTTAGAGAAGTGGAGCAGCTCTGATAATGGCCGCCGCTCAGATACTTCCGGGTCATTTCACTCAGTTTGAACCTTTATAAGAAAAAGAAAGATTTCTCGACTGCAGCCACGCTCTGGTTTGTGAGTCTGTATTAAATAACAAGTTTAACTACACTCACCAATCCCAATAAAGACGGCCTTAAATCCTTCCTCTCTCAGGGACGTCAGAGTCATTCCATTAACACCGAGACCCTTCTCACACACCACCTGTACACACACACACGCACACACACAGACACACACACACAGACACACACACACACACTTTAACAGAACTGTGAGGGTGCTCTTCATACAGTCACACTGTCCTACTTAAAACTAAAGTACCGAGTGTTTCATAAATCAAAACTGTGATTATATTATAACAGTTTTGATTTTCTTTCTTTTGATCACAAAATTTAAAATGTTGTAAATAATATTGAAGATCGTCATAATATTGGAGATTTTTCTATCGAATGTGCCGACAAGTCATTTGTTGTTTTCCTTTATTTGCTGAGGACATTATGGAGATTAATAAGCAAAAAAAGTCTAAAAACCAACAGAGAACTTAATAACAATTACTGCATCATATATTTCACAGCACATCAGAACAATATGGGAAACTGCAGTTGGTACCTTGACTCCCAGATCCTTCATCAGGTCTATTTCAAACTGGACAACCTCATAGGGAAGACGGAACTGGGGGATTTCTGATGTGCTGCGAGGAAGAACAGATATTTTTGAATGTTTCCTTCGCCACACGTCTCTCCTCTTGTCGTCTGGGTTTTTCTGCAGCGAGGTTTCAGGAGTCGCCCTCTTCATCTTCTCCAGTCTGCCTCT
Organism: Seriola dumerili; assembly: GCF_002260705.1. Classification (NCBI taxonomy): domain Eukaryota; kingdom Metazoa; phylum Chordata; class Actinopteri; order Carangiformes; family Carangidae; genus Seriola; species Seriola dumerili. Next base: position 718,033 of record NW_019176147.1, read on the forward strand.
CCTGTCTCTCCGTTTGATCATTTTCAAACAGACCTGCATTCGGTCCTCGTCACCTTCATTAACACCGACCGATTCCCAGATGACCCCGTGTTTAAGTTGCTGTATCTGAACCCCTGCTTTGTAGAATCATGTGTAAAATATAATATAATAAGATATTTAGTATGAATGTGGTGACACGTTACCTCAGCCCTCCAATGTACTTCTGTCTCTCGAATACGGTAATATTATCGTATCCCAGACGAGCCAGAAAGGAAGCACAGCTGACCGACGCTGGGCCACAGCCAATCAGAGCGATCGGGGTGTGGTAAGACTCTGGCATCTCACTGGATGGTGGGAGTTCAGGATTCCTGATCTGAGCGATGCCCATCTTACTAAACACCTGAGAACAAAAAACAACAACCTTGTCAAACCTTTAAATAAACTGCATTCAAATTATAACTGTCAACACAACATGGCCGACTTCACAGTGAGGCTGTGTAACACTTGGATGAACAGTGGCCACAACGAGCAAGTACAAGATGATGGTTAATCATCTATCGAAAGTCTGCTAACGTTAGATAACATTAGCCTCCGTATGCTAGAGGTCATATCAGGCCAGGCCAAGTAATGTTGCAGGAGCAAAACTCCCTGTGTATTGACTTGAGGAGCGGTAAAAGACATTGTGACCATACAACATAATAATAATTATAATAATAAGTATTTATGTCATTTAAGTTCTGGTTTCATGTGCTGCTGTATTACCTGCATTACTGCACACTTCCTGTGAGCTACTGGCGTTTACAAACTTCCACAGTTCTGTTTCTTTCAAAGTAAATTCTGGAAAGTGTCAGTAACATGTTTAATGAAGACAAGTTGACAGCTACACGTGTCCTACCTCCACAGCAAACTGCTGTAAGCCTCCGATGTTGATGGGTCCTTCCTCGGAGGCGTACAGGTTGCAGCCGCCGACACACAGATCTGATGTGGGACAAACCATCCCGCAGGTCAAACCCAGGGGGTTGTCGGACAGGATGGCCCGCGCTGCCCCATAGTAGTTCTGGTAAACGCACACACACACACACACACACGACTTTAGTATTGTGTTACCTACCATGATTAGCATTGTCATTGTTATTCCTTCTTCTTTGAGTTAGTTCTCATCATAGACAGATGGATAGATGTATTGACTGCGTGTGTTTTCTAGTACCTTATTAGAGATGCTTGTGATGAATGACTTGATGTCCAGGTTGGTCGGGCAGCTCTTCTGACAGGGAGCATCTGCACATTTTAGACACCTGGACACAGATGTCACTTTTATTTGACAGTTTCACCAAGTTATTGACATTAAAAATAAAATAAAATAAAAAAATACTTCAAATCAGAAAAAAAGGTGGTAAATTTTCTGTCTGCCAGACTTTTATTGATAGAAATCACCATAATAATAATTGAAGTTTTGGCCTGACGATGGGGCTGGATGAACCAGTCCGCCTTCACAGCCTCGTTGTGTTTGTACAAACTGTCACTGTGTCAGAGGAAAAGCTTCTGTAGAAGAGGTCAGACATAAACCAGACTACAAGGCTGAAGTTTAGTGGTGGAGACGTTGAAGTCATGTGACCGTGGTGTCGTTGGTTTATAGCCTAGCGTTAGCTTCTTATTTCTGCTGATTGTACTGAGGCTTCAAACATCATAACGTGGTGTTTATTAGAGAAGAGGATCCTGTTGAACAGTCACTATTTTATTCTCTGCAGAGTTTATTCTCTGTAATAATCCCAAAGTGAATGTAAAAATCCCAGAGGCTTTTTGTGGAGGGAACCAGGGTGACGCTAACATCTGGGTCGACCTAAAATAACATGTCGTCCCTGCACCACTGTCCTTGAGGCGACTCTTCAGCCTGCTCATTGTAAGTGACTGAGTTTGTCCGATAGTGAGATTGTTAGGAGTCATTTGCATCATTCATTCATTCACCTCATCGCTTCTCGCAGAGCTCCACGCTCGCTCAGCGTTGTGTGTTTGATGTCGTCAAAGTTGTTCTCTAACTTCACAGAGGACTGAAAGAAAGAAGAGTCGGGGGGGAAAAAGAAGGATGAAGACAGTAATGAAGAATAATGTCAAGGAAGACAATGAACCTGTATGTGCAGTATATCTCACATCACAGCTCCTTTCAGGGTTTCTTTTCCAGTGTTTCTTTTCTTCCTTCTTGTTGGCGGTGGACATGATCTGAGCATGAGTTTTCACCCTGGGGTTCAGAGCCAGGATGCTCTGCAGACAAACACATCAACACGTCAGTAAGAACAGACACAACTCCTGATTCTGAGTCTCTGACAGACACAAATACAGTTGTTTTCTGTCCTCACAGAAACGTTTTTAGTGACCTGTTCTTATGGAAGCCATGGTTTATATCCCGTTATCACCCGATCGTTAGTTAATAATTTCTTTATCTCAGGACATTAAAGCCATTTTCTTATCATGACCAAATAAATCATCATAACTGTCAAAGTTAAGGATGGCTAGGTAACAGGATGTGCCCCGTCTTCACAATTACTGACGTTAAGTTACATCAAGGTGTGTGCAGTTTTACAGATGACATCTCCGCTCTAACCAAAGGTTTTTAGATCTGTGCATCACAGCTGGAGTCGTGATGTTGTTTTCCATGTGAGCTGCTGCTGTTATCTGACTTTCTGGCAGATAGAGATCCGCTGGACAAACACTGGATCTATGGAACATTGTGGGACGTTTGCTTGTTTGGATGGTTGGGGGTAAGATGATAAGATAATGATGAGCTGCAGGGTCAGTGCACTGAGGTTATGTGACCTGACATGTTGATGTATAACAGCGGAAATGAAGCAATAATTTACTGTATGTCATTTAGAAAGGTGGTTTAATATTTCCTCCGGTTATTACATTACCTTTTCATACGTTTTGAATCTCAGTGTTTAAACCTACAGATTTTTTATGACATCTGTCGAAACTATTGCCCCATCGCGACACGTGCCAACCCCTTTCCCCTCTGACCATACATCACTTATCTACAGCTCCATAACACACGGCTTGTTGCACAACACCATAAGACTGTAGTAAAAACATGACATTTTATCCTGTTACTCCTCACTTTGCTGCTGCATGTTAGTGGCAGACCAGCATGCAACTCTTGTCTGTCCCCAAGTGCAGTGTAGTCCAGGAGCGTGGCCTTTAAAGCCGCTGTCACTTATATTTTACTGCTGAAATCTAAGCACCTGAATGTGATTAACAAAGTGAGTTTGCAACAAAAGGAGCAGAACATAAACTTAAAGTCTTCATGTAGTTACTGATCAGTGACTGTAGGTTCAGTCTGTTCGTGTAAATCATTGTGGGAACTGATTGAAAGACGTCTAACGCTGTGATTTGTGCCTTAATAACAGCAAGCCACAATCCACAGAGGGGCAAGTGCGCCTGACTGTTAAAGGGAATGGGAGACGGCACTCTGATTGGTTTATTGCATGTTTAATCCATGATTAATTTAGAGTACTTAGAGAACTACACTTTGGACTGTTAGCGCAGAGCCGTTACTCTTTCTGAAGTATATTGATCTGGAAAGAACTGAACAGGGTTATTTTTATGGGTATCCTGTTAGCTACTCACTTATTTTCATTTATTTATCATTAATTATTTAATTATTAATATCATTATAATTATTATTTTTATTTTTGTTGGGTGAGGGTTTGGAAATGGACAAAAAAAACATGGATTTTGTTCTGTTGGATTTGCTTTTCTCCTCTACATAAAAAGAAGAATAACGCTCTTGCTGGTGTCGGTTTAGCAGGAAGTGATTGTTCGTTATTCAAGTGAGAGTTTCTGCCTCTTTTGTCTCTTTATATTATTTTTCTATATAACGCATTCCATCAGTGTGCTCAGTCTGTGCAGACTTCTTTAACATTGAGCTATCCAGTATTTCCTTCATTAATGTGCTTAAGTGGTTCTGCAGTGATTTTCATATTTCACTTCCATAAAATCAGGAAACACAAGAGACACATTTCATTAAAAGACAAGGGTTAAGATCAAGGTAACATACAGCTGATATATCCTGACTCCTATTCTAAAAACACTGCACTAACAGTCAGGATTCCTCACATGTGTTATGTCCCATAATGCAACTCAACAGTGTCTTCTTAAATGTCCACTTCTTTGTAACCCTGAGGATGTAAGTGTTTCACAGGCTGAGTGGTTTCTCCTCGTGACGAGGAAACTAATGAGTGACCTTCATGCGTAAATTTTAGTGGGACGCCCCTTTAAAATGTTAATCCTCAAAATCCTCTTTTGAATCCTGTCTCTCCCTCCGGTCCCTGCTGATCCCAGCTCAGTGTTTCTGCAAGTCATTCAAAGTCTCTTACGTTTCTATAGGTGAAGCTGCTTTTATTTCTTTATTTTTACCGTCACGTGATCACAGGTGGAGAATATTTAAACTTTTCTGCTGTGAAACTGCCACCAGTCCAGCTCCGGCTCAGTAGCCCCCTTGTGAAGCCCCAGATTAGTGTCCTGTCCGTCGTGGTGGAGACTAATCCCCACACTAAACTAAACAAATTCCTCTTTGCACTTGATCTGAAAATTCAAATAACCTCTACAAGTCCTCCGAGGAGTTTCACAAGTGCCAAGAGGATTTTACAGAAATATAACAGACTCTATATGACACAAAAACCCCTGCCACTGAACATGATCGTACAGGGTTCACGAGCCCATAAACAGATGGAGATTGTGCTCGTGAACCCTGTACGATCATGTCCGGTGGCAGGGGTTTTTTGTGTCATATAGAGTCTGTTATATAAGAAAGCATGCAGGCGTACAGGACAGGACACTAATCTGGGGCTTCACAAGGGGGCTACTGAGCCGGAGCTGGACTGGTGGCAGTTTCACAGATTGTGGTAATTATTAAAGGACACTGACCGTGAACTTTAGTCAATGATCAATAACCATCAATATGATCAATGAAGTGTTGTAATTCAAAATCATTATGTCCCGTCAATATTACAGAATGAATAAGGAGGCGAAAAACACCCAAAACAAAAGGTGATTTACCTCATAACAACTTGACATTGGGATTCATGGTGTGTTAACGAACAGAAAATAAAGGAAGCTGCTGAGAAAGGAGGTAAAAGAGACACAGTAGTTTACCTCAATGTCTGGAAGGTCTTTACTCAACATGCTGCTTCTGTCCAGAGTTTTCTGCGAAGATCTTCTGGAGATTCTCGTTGGTTTTGAAGGTCCGGATTAGAGGTCCGAAGCACTGTCCGGGACGGCTCCGCTCCCAACAAGTGAAAGTATCAGACAGCTGACCGACTCTTATCACGTCCGCTTCGCTTCCTGTTGAGAGAGAGAGAGATGTCAGACGACAGGCTGCCTGGTGAGAGCCACCTCTGACAGACAGAGCCGTTATCTCTCCCTGGGGGGGGGGGGTCAAAGTTCAGCACAGCTGGGCAGTCTGGACAGGTTCCCAAGTGCATTACACCTGAGCTCCGGATAACTGTGACCTCACAAGACAGGTCAGGTCCAAACTCCACCTCTTGTGAAGGGAGCCTGCATGCTTTCTTTTTTGAATGTAATTAAACTGCCTTCTTGCCGCTCTCAAAGACCCCCCCCCCCCCCATTGTGTTCACACAGCAGACATCAATCATCTCATTTTAAACACAGTATAAACACAGTGTGAACCAGAGACCTGCGGTCACTTTTAGACAAGAGAAGCAGGAGAAAACACCCCCCCTACCACCACCCCTCCTCCCGCTTCCCGTCTAAACAGTTTCCTGGCGGAGGAAATGTCTGTTCCTTAAAACCGAAAGTAACCTAAATATATATGAAATGTGCGTTTTAGTGTCGGAGGAAACTCACCTCTGTGCTGCTCAACATGATCATAAACATTCACCCCGGTGTGACACTGATCCCCGGCTGCACTGTGGAAACTTTTCTTTGCAGAAACGAGCCACTAAAGAAGCTGCTGCAGCGGCCAGTCTAACGCCGTTACACATGATGAGCAAAGTGACTGATGTGACAAACTTGCCGATCTGGGAGAAGAAATCGATTCTTTGCTCGCGGGTTGAAGTAATTTTCTAATGCAAAAGGTCCGTTTCCAAACAAGCCCGGTCCTGCTCACCGGACACGCCGCGCCCACCGCAGTGACACGGTGCGATCAAACTTTTGATATGATACTTCAAGGAGACAAAAAAAAAATTGATAAATCTTGTTATTTTTAAATGAGTAAATTCTCGAACAATAAACCTCTTTCCTTCTTTAATCATAGAAATATAAAAAAACGTACACACATCATATCCACAAGTACAAAGAGAAAAGCGATTAAGACATATAAGGTAATGCTTGCAAAAACTTTTCCTGTGATTCAGTCTGTGACTCAGGAGACAACAGCCCGCTGCGGCCACGAGAGGGCAGTAAGTTACAAGATGAATGTAAACAGACAACAACTACATTTGGAATAACTTGTGAACATCACTTTACAAGTTCAAATTCTTTTGACCCTAATTTGAGCCCATACAGATATGAGGTGTAGTCATGCCAATAACTTACCATTTCTTGCTGGTTCTGTTGTGGTGTGGCGCTGGCCTGAGGTGGGTTCTGGTATCCCTGTGAAAACACATAATTATACTAAATAAAACAAACTTTCCATTGCAGGGAAAACCAGGTCATTTAAGGCAGCTGTTCACAAAAGAGTATTGAGTAACATTTTTAACTAAAATTTATTACACTTACCATTATTAACTCAGTCAGGTGCGAGTTATGCAGGAAGCTCCTGTCAGTTTCAAAGGAGGTAGCCGCACAGCTCCAACTGCAGGTACTGTTAACAGGAACCCTGACACAGATTTTAAAAAGTTGGACTCAAATCGGATTCACGTGTAAAAACATGGTCAACATTTGTACTTGTAACTGCAGTGTCAAACGCTGTGTGGGAACTTTGAGCGCTGAGTTTTATATGCAGTTTTCTGCTCTGTATTTGTGCACATATTAACAAAAGCACTTCATCTTTCACAGTGTCTTTGTGAAACATGGAAAACATGTAATTATATTAAATAAAATGACTTTCCATTGCAGGGCAAACAAGGACATTTTAAGCAGCTCTTCACAGTACAATCTTGAAAAACATTTATATTTACTTAAAGTTTGTTCAAGCACAAACACAAAAGGTGACATTTAAAAGTAACGCTAACAAAAGCTTGAGGTTTTTTTCATCAAATGATGTACAAATGTCTTGATACAGTAAACGGCATGAAGCTGCTGTGAATGGGGGAAATGTGCCCTGAATATTGACTTGAGTCGGGACGAAGCCCCAGATGTTTACAATGTCTGGCTCCGCCCCTGCTGTAGTGTGTAGTTGTGCAGTTGTAGCTGATTGTGTAGTTAGCTGTAATAGGTAATTGTTTCCTGTAGGGAGCAGCAAAGTGACATAAGTGATAGGTTATTGTGTGTGTGTGTGTGTGTGTGTGTGTGTGTGTGTGTGTGTGTGTGTGTGTGTGTGTGTGTGTGTGTGTGTGTGGTCCACTCATGACACCACATGCTGCATGTGCCAAACTACAGACTGTAGTGCATGTAGATGAAGAAATAAAATGCATTTAATGTTGTAACTAAATCTTAATTAATTAATAATGAATTAATAAACAATCTGTTTTATACATTAAATATTTATAATATGTACATAAATAATCAAACATCTCATCCATCTATCCTCCATCCATCAGCTATAGAGGCTGGTGAAGGTTGTCAGTCCTCGGGGCCAAACATCTAAACCAACTGCAGGAAACCTTTAACTGGAGACATCATCAGTATCTGGTGTAATCGTCTGACCCAGCCGTCACTGAATATAAATAAATGGATCAGTGAGTTGGTCGGTCCAACAGCTACTGGACAGGTTGAAATGAGGTACAGTCCTTCATGTTCCCCTCAGGACAAACTGTTATAACTTCATCCAGGACCTTCCTCAGGTCAATATTTGTATCTGCCGATACTTTGGTTTATGACTAAATACCTGCAAAACTAATGCCTTCCCCATCATCTTCAGTTGTACTGTGTGTTTAGTGCTAAGATGCTGAATATGTTAAACATTAAACCTGCTGAAAATGCATGACTGTATAGACTCTTAGTCTTGTGATGGAAACACAGTAATTACACAAGCAAAACGAAACCACACGCACCTCGACACAGTCCTGTCTCTGAGCTGTGCAGGTACTTCCTTCCTCCTCATGGTCAAATTATGAGCCACGTTTTCTTGTTTTTTGTTGTTGGGTGCCACTAGTCAATAAGGGTGTCATTGATTGTTACCATGGTAACATTGGTCTTAAGCCTAAATTAGCCTGAGGGTAAGGTGTCTAGTGTGTTTGTCTTTAAATGAGTCAGTCTTTATTTTTGTGAAACAGTCTGACTGACATTAGACTGAAGCAACGCCACAGACCGGTCTGAGACGTTTCTGTGGAACCGGCTCCATTTCAGGTGTCATAGCCAAGTGTCTGAACACTTGCTGTATGTAGGTGCGGTATTCCACTTTTTTCTTTTTTTTAATACATTTGCAAAATAAAATTTCTGAAATTCTGTTTTCACTTTGTCATTACGGGACATTGAGTGTAGATTAAAGTGTGAAAAAGGGGTCTGAAGACTTTCTGAATGCGCTGTGTACAGAATAAGACGGCACTAAATAAAATGTGCAGACTTGGACGTGGTCAGTCTCTGATTGGCTATTCCTTAGCGTATAGCACATGGTCACTTGAGCGTTAGCCTTCAAGGTGTTCAGATGTGGATCACTGCAGCCCATGTTCTGCTTTCAGCTTCACAGTGTGGAAACAGGGGAGTTCACCTGAATTCAGACGGCTCAGAGGACGCTTTTCCTGATAAGGAATGTAGGGCAATTAACATCAGCTGCCTGGAGGATATGGATTAACAAAGAAAGAAACTGAGAGAGGAAGAACACCATGAACTATGAACCATTCGTCCCTCTTCGTTTCACACAAATAACCCAAATAACAAAATACATCTCGTCTAGTTCAACCCAGAGGAAAGTCAAGAACTCTGAGGAGAATCATTTGGGTTTGACCACTGAGCCAAGTGTGTTTTGTAAATGTGTGAATAACATCCAGTGTTGGAGAGTTTCTCCGTCCATCTTGAAGTCATCAAGTTTGGAGAACAGCTCGGCCTTTCTCTCTGTTCGTTCAGGCTGTTTTCTGCCTGTTGTCTCAACCACTGCTGTTTCCTTAACCCAAGGGTGGCTGTGTGGCCTCCAACAGAAACACCAGCATGACCTTCCTGCCAGCATTCCTGCACACGCACAACAGGGAACGGCACCCAAAACAGCAGAGACTGAACAGAAAATAACAAACTGTAACCGAGAAAGATTAAAGCTGATTCACCTAAAAGGTTTATTTTCAGTCATGAAAAAGGAAAAAGAAAAACTGTGAGCAAGCACACCTGCAGCCTGCAGAGAGAGAGAGAGAGAAGAAGAGAGGAAGACAGAGAGGAAGAGAGAGAGAGATAATAGCCGAGCAAAGCTGAGAGAGAGAGAGAGAGAGAGAGAAGGAGGAGCAACTGAGAGAAAAGAAAAAGAGAGAGGCAGAGAGCTTCACACTGCAGTGAATAACGTTAAGAAAACAGAGCGAGAGAAGAAAGAAACGGGGAGAAAAAGAGAGAGAGAGAGAAAAAAAAGTAAAAGACAAAGAGCAAAGTCAAAGTAGTTTCTTGGCTGGGAATCCGTCCAGCAGACTGCAGAGACTTCAGCTTTGTGTCCAAGTGAATGGACAAAACCAGTGTGACTGGGAGTGTAGTGGGAGGACAGACTGGTTTTCAACCCACAGTGAGCAGACTGTCAAACACCATGGCCGACAGCGTGAATGAGGAGTCGGATTATAACCCGGGGAAGGATGAGCTGGACTGGGGCTACGAGGAAGGTACGTAGGTCTTCATCAGCGTGTGAGGGGATGCACGTTAGAGCGGTTTTTATTTACTGTGTGGCCCTGGAGGTTTGCAGTGTTGACACATGCGATAGATGCTGGTTTTCTGTTGCTACACTGTGAAAGAAAAGACATGAGTTGTTTTGCTTCCCTGACACAGTTTACTGCAACACAAAACAGCGCAGACTTTCTGGGGGAAAATAACACTAATAGTTTATTTTATTTTATTTAGGGACAATGCAATTTATCATAGTTTCAAAAAACAAAGCATGAACCTAATGTGTTGCATAAAGAGTTTATAGCTGTTGTTAATTCTTGACTCCGGTCCCTAATTGGGCTTTTACATGCATAACGTAATTATATTTATTATTGTAATAAAACACAACTGATAATATCCTACAATTAGCTAAAAATATACAGATGTTCAGTCTAAAAAGAGACAATAAAGACAATTAACAATAGATAATGAGTAATAAATGAGTCCAGCTCTGGTTTGCTTTTAGCACTTCACCTTTGCTGTAAAAGAATTTCTATCTGAAGTTAATTTGATTTCAGTTGGTGACGTGTTCAAGAAGCTTTAACATCATCAGGGTTATTTTTCACAGACGTGACAGAACTCCTCCAGCAGCACAGACAACATTACGCCTTATAAATACACTCTGCATGACAAGTGAGCCGGTCTGTGTGCGTGAAAACGATGATGGAGGAATGTGATGCCATCCGGGAATTCTGGGAAGATTCACCTGGAGCTGATTGTTTCACCGTGGAAGAAAAGCTCCTTATTTTCCTTATTCAATAGTTCCTGATACTTTTTCAACTGTCCAAGACATTTACAGGTGTTTAAAAGCAGCATAAGATTATTAAACTGCGCCAGTTATGTCAGGTCTTTACAGAAGCGCAATGCATTCACTGGAAAAAGAAAAATTCTGCTCCGTTTTTCTGAATTAACGAGATAATGATCTCAACATTTTTAGAAAGTTTTTTTTAATTAACAAGATATTTAAGGTAAACACAAGAAACTTGTGTTTACCTTAAACATGATGTGATATGTGTGATGTGATAAGCTGGTTTAATGTGTGTTATCTCACTCTGTCTTCCTTTTATTGCTGCCTTTACTGAGCACTGAGGATGCACTGTGATACTGAACTGTAACTCTTACTGTAAGTATACTAAATGATGTGTGGCAGTTTGTAAGCAGAGATTACACACTAAAGTATGGCTCCGGTGTCCTGTGGAGACCTTGTGTCTAAACACAGGCTAAACAGAGGAAACCGTGCAAATATAGATGTTCAGTATTTTTAAATATAAATAAAAAACGAAATGTTTTTATTGATTACTTCTGTCACGGCTGCAGGACAGATCGTGACGTCTCTCTGCAGGACACTTGTGGTGCTAGAAGTTGATGAGGTCTTTATTAGAATAGACTTTAGTGGATTACAATGTGAGAAACAACAAGCAACAGTTAAGTAACAATAAAAACAGGACACAGTAATAAAAAATACTTATTATTAAACACAACTAAAGCGCTACGAGACGACACAGCTCCACCATGATTTACTGTGATCTGCATCTGGTTCTGAATCTGAATGTGCTGAGGGAATAATAGTGACAGATGTGCCGGTGCCACTTCACAATAAGACGGCCCTTATAAAGGATTTATAAACGGTTTATATTAAACACTTTACGAATCACAAATAAAGAATTATAAACAAATTACAACACGGTTTTCATACATTGACGAATGCTCACTATTTGGCAAGATCTAGTTAATGCTTACTATTCATTCATCTTACTAATGAGTTACTATTATTCATATATTATTTATAACTGGTAAATGGAGCCTTATAGTAACTCATTAATAAATGATGATGTGTTTCATACTTTACAATAAGGCATGAATCTGGTCATTTGATATGATATTTTGATCTGCCAGATGAATCTTTTTGACTGTTAAGATGCTGACGGTGGTTCATTGCTAGTGACTGAACAGACAGAAGAAGCAGCAGGTACAAACGCTGATGATGGAGAAAACAATGAGATACGAGGCTGAACAGTACAGAGAAATGTGGGCTCACTATTTGGCAAGCAGCAGGTCACTGTTGCCCTTTTTATTTAAATGAAAAATGAATGAAAAACAGACAGACAAGGCAACAGTCCACGGGTTTGACGTGACCACGAGCGGAGCGACGGAGAGGTTGTCAGTCAGTGCAATCTGATTTGATTTGATTTGAGTGATTCAGAGTTTTCCTCAATCTGCCTGATATTTCACTGATTTAAGAAAACATGACGTACGTACATTAAAGTCACTTTAATCAAGGATTGCATTGCTGCCTTTTTCTAAACAAGAATCCAGCTCATTTATTTTCACAATATATTACTTGGAAATTTATATGAAAGAGATGTAGAAATGTTATCCCTGCAATTATAGTGTCATTTTACTTGTTACTTGATGTTTTCCATATTACATTTACTATACATCACACCTGCCTGAAAGAAATACACATTTGTTCAACTCAATTTAAAGACACATAAAGAAGTGTTTATATTAAATGAATGAACCAGCTGTGAGAGGATAGTCTGATGACTGAGAATCGAACCTGTGCTGCAAGTTTAAACAGCTTTCAGTTGCTTTCTGCTGCTCTCAGTTCATTGTTTCGGTTCTCTGCACCTACCAAAAAAAAAAAGTGTGCTGGCACTGCAAGGACCAGCTCTAATACAAACTCACTGTGAACTATCAGTCAGTATCAAGGCGAGTTTATTTATACAGCAGCATTCAGACACAAGGCAAGCGCTTTCCAGAGGTATCGAAATACATAAAAAATAGAACATTAGTTAGATATAGATAGATAGACAAATATAATACAGTAAATAGTAATAATAATAAATAATAAACAATGAGACAAAGAAAAGATGACATTAAAGTAGGATTTACCGTTTTAAAAGAGGTGCTGTCGTGATAAAAGACATCAACAACAAGCAAATGCACAAGAATAAAAAGATGTTAGAAGTTATGTATGTGATTTATTAGTGAGCAGTTTTAAGGCCTGATTGAAATGAGCTGACAGTTTCAGCAGATCTCAGGTGTTCAGGAAGCTCGTTCCACAGGTGAGGAGCAGGGAAAGAGAGAAGAGAAGAGAAATAGAAGCAGTTTAGATCTTGACCATCTTAAGTCGAACTGTGGTACAATGAATTCTGGGTAAATTAAAACAAAACAATTCAAGAAAGAGTGAAACAATAAAAAGAAGATTTTGGTCTCTAACAACTCTATAGTTATGAGCCATGTTTTCCTGTTTTTTGTTGTTGGGTGCTACTGGCGAGCATGGGGGTGTCAATGACTGTTACCATGGTAACATTGGTCTCAGACCTGAGTTATCCTGGGGAAAAGGTGTCTAATGTTTTTGGCTTAAAATGAGTCAGTCTTTATTTTTGTGAAACAGTTTGACGAACATTAGACTGATCGGTGAGTAAAACGAAGACCTGGGGCCGGTTTCACAAAGAGTTGTATCTTGGTTAAAAATGACAGTAGCAGGATATTTACAGGAAACTCCAGAATCATGTTTCAGCTTTTCAAAAAGAGCAACAAAAATAACTCTATAAGGGAAAATACATTAAGAACCACATGCTAACCTAGGTGTGGTTTGGGGCTACGTCTCAACAGCTTGACAAGCTAAAAGGCTAGCTGTGAGTTCATTTGCTAAATGCAGAATTAAATTGTGTTTTTCTTTATGATGAAGTCATAACAGTGTGGTGGCAAACACATTAACTGACCATAATCAGTGTCAGTCAACCCTATAGTCAGTATAAATATATGATTTAGCAACGTAAACCAGTCCCACAGCCCTACAAACACACTGTGACTGTGGTCAGAAAAAAGCTGAAATGAATCTAGAACAGTGTGTACCCTTTAGTATCACTTTCACTGCACTGTGCCATTGTAAACCTTAGAAACAGCTTTCAGCCACTTCAAAACTAAAGATACTAGTCTCTTACAAATACATATACAATAATTCTTTCTCTTCCTGTCTCTGAAATTCATTTTCACAATCACAGCAAGAAATCCTGTTCACGCACTGCAGACTGAGAGGAAGCAGATAGGGGATGAATGGAGGGGCAGAGGGACTAAAAAGGCCAATTCAGTCTAGACTTTAGACAGAATGATCTAAATACAAACACACACACACACACACACACAGGAACTGGCCTCGATATAAATGTGTTCCTTTAGAGGAACAAATACTGGGGGAAAGAACAAGGTTACAGTTAAAGCACTCACTGACTGTTTAAACAAAAACAACTTAAAGTTCACTTCATAGCTTTCTCCAGAGGTTCCATGGTCTTCATCATGTTAAATTACTTCTTCAGGTTTTTCAGTTCAGGAATGAACTTTAACGTTTAATGAATCTTAAATACAGATTTTCATCCAGGTTAAAGTTTTCAGTTTTACTGTCTCACTTAGATTAGACAAACCTATATAGCTTGTTGAAAGTTTGTTAGACAGTGCACGACTGAAAATGCAGAAAAAGTAGACCAAAAATCATTTCAAAACCACAGATTTTTAACTTAAGAAACAAACAAAACAAACAAGTTAAGACAGAACAAAACATGTGACTAACTACTGAGACAAAAGGAACAGTATATATATATATATGTCATTTCATTAGCAGTATCTAATGTTAGCAAACACTGGTGCTGTGAGATGAGTTTTGACATCAATTAAGTTAATGTGTATATATATACCAATATATACAAAGGTTAACCTGAGAAGGAGGGCAGGAATACACATTAACTTAATTGATGTCACAATTTCTCTCAGATCATCAGTGTTTGCTAACATTAGATACGGCTAATGAAATAACAAGCTAACATTAGAAATGAACGGGCGCTATAAGCTAGCTAGCGTTAGTTAGCTAAACTGTAACTTGAGGCTAAAGTTAGAAACAAGTTAACGTCAGCGTTCATCTACAGATACTTCACACAGTCTAATTCAGAAACTGTGAAGGTAAGACCGTAAAGTGTATTATACCAACTGGGTAGTTTGATACTGACACTTACATTCACCGTCACTGTCGCGCGGGGGCACAGACGCAACGCGAGCCACTGACGTCAGGGTTAGGAAATGGAACGGTCCAATTTAGGGGTGTCTGCAATCGTATCACAGGATTCTTCCAAGCATGAATACGGGAAATATATCGTAATAGCATTAATTACAGGTAAAAAAAAATATTTAGATGTTGCAACCCCCTCCCGGACTGTTGTTTTTACCTCCTTTTGGGGGGGTCAACGTCTTAGTTGCCCCCCCCCCCCTTTATTCGAACCCTGAGTAGTGGAATGTACTTACTGTAATTGAAGTATCTGCACACTATATTGTATATAGTGTAGAGCCGCTCAATAAAGACATAGACATGTACAACATATGTAATGTGTGTTTTGTGTGTGTGTGTGTGTGTGTGTGTGTGTGTGTGCTTTTGCCTGTTTCTACCCATAGGTGTAGAGTGGGGACTCCATTTCCCAGCAGCCAATGGCGAGTACCAGTCTCCAATTAACCTAAACTCCAGGGAGGCCCAGTACGACCCGTCCCTCCTAGACGTCGGTTTATCACCAAACTACGTGGTGTGTCGAGACTGTGAGGTCATCAACGATGGACACACTGTCCGCATCATTCTCAAGTCCAAGTCAGGTAACTCCCAGGAGACATGACAACAAGTTGTTAGTCACTGAGGTTTAGTCAAATCCATCTAAATGATCCCTTTATCTCACTTTCATTTTTACCACGACTTCTTTGATCTGTCCTCTGCTTCCTGTGTTTTTGCTTCCCCACAATGCCACGCCTTTCCTGCGCTGTTGCCAGTGGTTACCGGGGGTCCTTTGCCTAGCGATCACGAGTATGAACTTCATGAGGTTCGATTCCACTGGGGCAAAGAGAACCAGAGAGGATCAGAGCACACTGTCAACTTCAAGGCTTTCCCCATGGAGGTATACAGTACACACACACACACACACACACACACACAGATAAGGCCATGACCTGCAGCCTCTACTAGACTAAAGAAATACAGTGTACACATTTTAAAACTTCTGGCGTTGTCGGTCGACCTTCAGCAACTGTAACATCACAGCTGGTTGAGTCCTTGAACACAAAACACTTTCACCATCAGGAGACGTTTAGTGAGGCTAAAAAAAAATACAATTTCACAGGTTGTGTTGTGACAGTCTGTTTCCACCTGAAAGAAGGACTGATCGAGGTTTAATTCATGTGAAACTTTCTCCAGCTGTTCTTAAAGAAATACAGCAGTTCAACTGTTTCTTATAAAATTCATATGAGAAGTTTGATGCCACTTTCATGTCTGTTTATTTAGTCCAAGCTGAAACAGGCTCTGTCCAAAGTTCAAACATAAAAGACGTAGAACCGACTGAATTCTCCATGCAACACTAAATTATTGTTTTTATTCCTCCGCGCCAGCGACAGTTAGAGCGGCGGCCATATTGTTTTCAGGCTGTCCATCCGTCTCATTCTTGTGGATATCTCAGTAACGCCTTGATGGAACTTCTTCAAATTTGGCACAAACATTCACCAGGACTCAAGGATGGACTGATTAGATTTTGGGGGTCAAAGGTCAAAGGTCATGGGTGTGGCAAGCTCACAAAACACGGTCTTGGCCTTGTGAACGTGATATCTCCCTAACACCTTGAAGGAACTTCTTGAAATTTGGTACAAATATTCATTTGTACAAACTGAATACAGACTGATTACAGTCCAAAACAATAAAAAATTCTCACAAAAGTTAAGATCAAGTAATAATTAAACGTTAAAATGCCAAAATGATTTTGGTTTTCCAGCGAAGGATAGAAGCAGCTCTATTGAAACTAAATGACGGTCTGTAAAAGCAACAGTGAGAATCCAACAGTTAACAACTCAAGCAGTAAAAGAACCAGATAAATGAAATCGGGCTGCAGCTGACAGATGTTTCATCCCTCCACACATCGACCACATCAGTTTCCTTTAAAACATGAGACAAAGCAGAGGATGACTGAAGGTGTGGCTCCTCTCCAGTCCGGTCTAGAGTAACATCAGTCCAACAGTTACAGTCTCCAACCAGAAAAATACGCTCCCCTTGATCAATGCCACTTCATTTTTCGTTCAATATTTTAGAAAGCCCTTCACGCTCCAACTCCATTACGCTGCCCGTTACTCCCCTCCTCACAGTAGACCCTGCTGCATGATGTCTAGGGGCAAAAGTGATCCACATTCAAAACACTTCATGCTCCCGGAGTTGGCGTACACCTCCTCATCCCTAACACACAGAGAGAGAGAGAGACATCCAGTATTCGAACCCAACACTTGTCTCTGCAGTGACTGAACATGCTTCAGCTTGGCGTCCTCACAGCCCAGAGGCATGCGAGCTGTTTCCGTGCCCCACCTGTTCTCATACCGCCAACAGCACCTACTCCATCGTGGGGCTGCAGCACCACCCGTACTCCATGTCCCAGAGACGGGGACGGTGTCTCGGCAAACGACCTGGCTGCCAAGAAAGATGACTCAACATCCAGAAAAAAACAATCACACCAAAGTACATAAAAAACACAATTAACCACCAAACACAGAAGCAATTAGGTTGTATCCCTCAGCCACTCAGACTAGTTTCACATTACACCCCTGTTTATCCTGAGTCATATAAGATATTAACCATTTGTGTGAAATTGTGTCATAATTGCTGTGTGAAGTCTGTGTGAATGTTTGTGCCAGTTCCTCCAAGGCGTTACTGAGATATCGTGTCCACGAGAATGGGACGGAGCGGTGACCACACAAAACGTGGTTTTTGGCTTTGTGGACGTATTATCTACGTAACGCCTCAAAGGAACTTCTTCAAATTTGGCACAAACATTCACCAGGACTCAAGGATGAACTGATTAGATTTTGGTGGCCAAAGGTCAAAGGTCAAGGGCGTGGTGACCTCAGGAAAAAGACACAAATGGTTACTATTTTACACGACTGGATAAACAGGGATGTAACCTGAATTAATTAGACACATTAGATTTTAGAGATTTGCAAATCTCAAAATCAATGTCGAGTGGGAAGATAACGGCTCAGAGATAATTCCACTTCCACAGTTTCTATATGACAGTAAGACGCTGTAAATACCACGACAGAGTACAGATCTGTGGTCTGGTCTGATCTGGGGGGAGGTTTCCCCCTCTTCTCTCTCTCCGTTCACTTTAACCTGACATAAGAGCCCATACAGAAAGCTTCAGTCGCCACCAGCTGCTGGTTCCTCACACTCTTACCTACTGCTGTTCCCTCCACCTGCTCACAACAATGGCCTCTCAAATATAAGTTGTGTCCTGTTGTCTCTCTTCGTAGCTTCATCTGATTCACTGGAACAGCACCCTGTTCAACACTTTGGAGGACGCTCTGGCAAAGAAGAACGGAGTCCTCATCATAGCTCTTTTTGTGCAGGTAAACATCCAGGCTTCATGAAGGGACCCATGGAGGACTTATTCCCATCATGGTTCCCTGGGTTTTATGGTTGGCCTGATGAGATTTGTTACGTTGAGAAAACCAACAGATCTCCATTATCTCGGGACAAATAACTGACTAAAATAATTATCTTGTTATTTCAACATGACAAAGCTCCATTATCTCATGATAACGCCATTATAATTAGAATAATTATCCCGTTATCTTGAGAAAACAAAGCCCTTTTATCCCGAGATAATTGAATAATTATCTTGTTGACATTATCTCGAGTTAACAGAATAATTATCCCATTGTCTCGAGATAACGGGATAAAAAAATATTTGTGAGTATGGCCTTTCTCGGCTTCCGTAGTTTTCCCCTTCACGGCCGACATTAATAACAACATTAACCTTCAGTGGCCTTAAAGTGTTTTCCTTCGCGGGGGTTGTAAGAGTTGTTATTCTAAATGAGTGAACAGGTTCATTCCAGATTAACTTGAACCACCCTGTGAAATTCCCTGATTCCTCTGTATTACGACTCACCTAGAAAAATGACCCTCACATGCTTCCCGTCAGGAAAACTTTTAAAAGTGATTTATGTCCATTGAGTGAATCAAATCAAATGAAAAGAGAAAACCTCTGAGAGAGAGGTCTGAGTCATGGCAGCTGAGGAAAAGCACACCCAACGAAACAACAGTGGCTTTTACCTCAACACCTCCTGAACCTCAGTCTTAACACGTCAAGCTCACACGTCCTGTATTTGACGGCCTCTTCAGTTTTGACTTCCTGTTTATGTCCTGTAAGGATACAAGAGATATAAACAAAGATCCGCTGACTTCCTCAAGACTCTCACTGATAACATTGTCTTATGCCGACCACACACTACAAGACACTAGAAGTCTGATACCCTCTCACATCTGAGACTGGGGATTTTGCACGGTCATGATTTGCATGACCACATTCCTCTGAGATTATTTCCCATCATATCCAGTCACATAACATTGTAATTGTCATAATTTGCCAATGAAATCACTGTGTCAGGACTTTGTATTTATGATTTCCGGTTTTATTTTGAAATGAATTTCCCTGAATCCAGTTAACCCTTGATTTACTGACGGCCTCACACCAAACGACTCAGATTCTTGCACCTCCCAGGAGTCGCCTCCACGCTCACTATCAGCTCAGTTTGCTGCTTCCTGTTTGATGCTGGAGAAGTCGACAGTGTCACTATTTGCGTGAGCCAAGACTAAAAACTTATGATAATATTCAACATGTGTGATTTTATTGGAACGGCTGAAGACGGCTCGGATGATCACCTGACACCAAACGATCAGGATGAGATGGATATTTATCTGTGAAAAGTCGTTTGGCGTGAGGCCGGCGTTAATCAGATACACTGATGACTCCTCTGACCACCATCTCAAAATCATGTGATTTTACCAGATTGGTAAGGAGCATCTGGGTCTGAAGGCCATCACTGAAGTTCTGCAGGACCTACAGTACAAGGTGAGACCACGATTACATCATGATGAAGATCAACATCAGACGTTAAACTGGACAATAATTATTGTTGTGTTGCTGTATTTCCTTCAGGGGAAGAGTAAATTAATCCCGTGCTTCAACCCCAACACTCTGTTACCTGGTGAGTAGAAAAACCATTTGATTACAGAGACGTAAAAGAAAATACATGTCTTTAAATGAAATGTTTAATCTTCCCTTAGACCCGTTACTGAGAGACTACTGGGTATATGAAGGATCTCTGACCACCCCGCCTTGCAGTGAAAACGTGACCTGGATCTTGTACCGCTACCCTCTCACCATCTCACAGCTGCAGGTAAAACATGAATATAAAGTACAACTGTCTTCAGTGTTAGGAATGTTTTAACCTATGTCACAGGAAAAGCAATAAAGCATTTCCTTAATTTGATATTTTAATAGGATTAAAAACAGGAATTAATCCATCAATAAATCCTTAAGATTTAAAAATGGATTCACAAAATCAGCTTAAAACACTCATTACATTAAATAAACCATTTATAAATTCATGAATAAACAGGCTAAACCATCCCAATTGGCCGTGGGATGTTACAAGCTCTCTGATTGGTTGGACACCTAACCAGGCTAACAGGAGAAGCTAAATGATGAAGCTAACGAATTAGCTAATAGGAAAAGCAGCAAATTATATTATTTATTCATGAATTATTAAATCCTTTATAAAAAAAAAAATTAAATAAATAATATTATAGCTGACAGTCCTAAAGACCCCACTGACCCGTGGCTCTCTGACATTCACTGCAGTAGAGGAAGCGTTTACACCCACTGCCAATCAATGAGCCCGTCACATGGCCTCTAATAGATCTGAACTTTAATTCAACCTTTGCCTGACCGGTGGCTCTCTTCACCATCAGAGAGAGTCGCTGTAGAGGATGATGATGATGGTAATCCTCTGACATTTACTTCAGTCTGGCGTCTGTGCCGTCCTCTGGCCCGCTGACCCTTCGAAATGCCAACAGGAAGAAAGACTTCTGGCGCTCCTCCTGCCTCAGGCCGTGTCCACACACACCGCTAACCCGGACAAGCTGACTGTAGTTTGAAAAACTGAGGCAGAAACTGATTGCCTTAAAAAAAAAAACTGAGGTAACGCAGATTCAACCTGCACGATCTTTCATTTTCATTCAATCATCGTAACTTTTCTGCAAATTTAATTAAAAAAATCATCACAGTTTCCCGCCAGTTGAACCGATCACACCAGTCCCGGCGCAAAACCTTTGACGTACGTCTCCAAACTCACTTTGCTTGTTTCTGGTTTTGAAGCGTGTTGCTAACCAGCTCGGTAGCCATGTTGATTAGCAAACAAGTATATGATGTGTTCCAGCCGGAAACAAGATAAAAGTTCCTATCGTTAGCTTATCGCAGTGATAACCGTGATAATATTGAAGCTTTTGATGTTTTTAAAGATCATTTCATATATATATATATATATATATATATATATATATTTATATTATTTTATATATTTGATTTTTTTTTTTTTTTACATTTTATTTATAATTACGTTGCTTCACCAAAATTGCGAATGATTTGGCAGCCCACTTGCAATACCTTCGCGGCCCACCAGGTTGGTAACCACTGCTCTAACAATTTAAAATCAGTGTAAATTTTAACCATTTCAGTTCCATCTGATGCACCTCGCTCCAGTTACGTAACAGAACACGCACGCTAATGTAAAAGAATAAAAACATAAAATCTAGAAGCACACTTACCCTACAGCTTTATGTTACCGTCGGCTTCTCCAGTTAAGTTAATTGAGTAGTATAATAGCTCATTAGTTTGTGTGTCACAGCCGCTGCTGCAGCTCTGACTGTTTGTGCCACTCAGCAACCAAACCACCACAACAACTAACTTCCTGTTGTTTTTAGATCAGTGGCATGCACCTTTCCCTCTCAGCTCGAGCAGCATCTGTGCCTCACATCTCTCTCTCTCTCTCTCTCTCTCTCTCTCTCTCTGCGTCGCCCTTCACAGTAGAACATTCAGATTTTGGAAAAGTGAGCAACAGAAAACAAATTAAAACTTGTAGGAGCTTGTTTTGTGACGGCGCTGCTGAGTGAACACAGCTGAAAGTGCTTTAAAACAGCAGGTCCTGCTTACCTACAATACACACCTCAAACATCCGGCTATTATTGCCTGCTAAAAGACCAAGAGTGTGTGTGCACAGTGAAAGAGTGCATGCAAGTATTCAACTGTGTATTTCATTCAACAGTTGCTATGTTTATAAGGTTTGCACTCAGAGACTGGGCTGTAAATCTTCCATCGCCGAGCCAACAGCATGACACTCGGCACAGGACCTGCCGTCATGTTTGTTTTGGCTGATGTAACCAGCCACCACACAGCGCACGTGTGTCAAGGTGATTGTATCTGCAGTTTTAAAATAAATGCACTGACCTGGATTTATTCTCACTGGAACAAGTTGTTCTTTTTGCAATTTCTATTTTCTCTCGCAGTTTCATTGCAAGAAATGTCTTAAAACATTGCAACTTTTACGAAAAAAAAATCTGGTGTTTTAGCTGCAACAATTGCCAGATCCTGGAGGGACTGATAAACCAGACAGAAAGAATTAGTTTTGAAATTATCTTTTCGATTATAACTCTCACCTCTATCCAGAACATTTTAATCTTTCTGCATTACTAAATAGTGAAACAATAAGCCCTCAGTTTCTGTACATGTTGTGAATATGTCTGGTGTGTCTTTGTTCTATCGATTTAGATCCACATATATCCGCATGTAGTCACTGAGTGTCCTCTATGTCATTCCCACACTGTTGTCATATCTTTATCAAGCCTTTCTTTGTCCCAGCTCCTCTTGTGTATTCAGGAAGCCTCTTCTCCCTCAGCCCTGAAAGCTTTATCACCTGAGCGTTTCACAGCCGGAGGAAACCCTGAGTGTTGAGCAAATATTTGAAGTCATAAGTAGTACTTAAAAGATGTGCAAAGCCAAAGCAACCATGTTGTCACCTTATGTTAGACTGGATAATTCACTGTAAAAAGCACTGGATGTTTTAATATACTAATATTTAATATTAGTCACTTCAGCTCAGTGACAGTCAGTTTGCATGTTGAGATCTGGAGCTGTGACCCAGTTCAGCCTCTGAAAGTCAGTCTCTCCACTTGTGTCTCTGCAGATCGAGGAGTTTCGGAGGCTGCGGTCCCACGTTAAAGGGGCCGAGCTGCTGGAGGGGAATGACGGGCTGCTGGGTGACAACTTCCGTCCCACCCAGCCACTCAGTGACCGGACAGTTCGCGCTGCCTTCCAGTGACTGTCATTCACCACCTCCAACTCAGAGGAACAATGGGACCTACAGATACGAGTATTGAAGGTAACAGACACACCCAATGTAGACACACCTGTCACCTAAACCCAGAAACACTGCAGCTACACTTCGCTCTGTGATGAAAGAGTGAAGCTGCAGCCCCGAAATCAGTTTTAAAAACACACGCTCACCGATCGAAGCGTCTCATTACAGATGCTCCGTTATCTTGAGGTTAGGTTTGTACCTGCTTTCTTATACCAGCTAATTTTGGTGGGAAAAGGGTAAAACAGAACATTAGCCCACTTACCCTTGTGGGAACCAAATATGTGTGTATATGATTCTGGATCTTTACAGCAGCATTAGTTGAGTTTTGTCAGCGAATACTCACAGATAGAGATACAGAGCAAATTAGCCTCATTTTTAGGCCATTTTGTCACCATGTGGTAAATATAGATCCAATATTCCCTCTCTGTTTTGGCCTTCACTAACTCCTGTGGGAAATATCTGGCTCTTTAGCTGCTGAATGCTCCACTGTGTCCAGTAGGTGCAAACTCTGCCTGCTGTTCGGTGGATAAGACGCTCCAGAAAGAGCGGGAAACTGCAGAGACATTGTTGATATAAAAGTATTGATTAGAGCAGCTTTAACTGACCAGTATTTTCTCCACACACTGACAAACACTGTTCTGTGTGTTCTTAGTTCAGCACACTCCCTCCCGCGGGACAGACTCTTAATGGAAGCTTTCCCTGAGGTTTTTGGGTTTTCTGAAACCATAGTATAATGGATCAAGCCCTGGAAGAACTAACCCAGTTCAGTTGTTAATCTGGGAATAGCCTATATCCAGCATGTGGTGCATGGGGGGGGGGGCACCAGATTTAGCTCAGCAGGGCTGCAGCAGGACGACAGGGCAGAACTTTTTGAGCTCAGACGGAACAACCAAATGAAAGACAAAGACAAATGAGACTTTTATAGTCAGAGTCCGAGCTTTGAACTAATGAGGACACAAGAGACCCGAGACGAGTTCTGAATCTCTGGGGAAATTAAATGTTTGTGTTTATTTTTACACGTCACGTCAAAGAACAGCTGAGCAAAGAGCTGAAAACCATCGATCAGCTTTGATACACGGGAGGAACAATTAATCTGCAAACCAAAAAAGAGGCTAAAACAGCTGGATCCTACATTTCCCATAATGCAACACGGTATAGAGTTTATATAGGGTTCAACCTATCCCAAGATTCATTGTGCGCCGGTAAACGACAGCAAACAGCACTGACAGAGAGCCCGAGGATTACACCGTCAGATGTGAGTCGTATGAAGGGCCACACCTTCGCAGACCACGCCCCCTAGAATTGGGACACAGCCACAAGTAGGATTTAATGGAGAGGCTCATAGGCGAGAACCGGATCCTACATTTCCCATAATGCAACACAGTAGCATCTTTTTATTAAACCGAATGGGGTTTTCAAGGGTGCACGCCTTATGATGATAAACTTCCTGTGTCAGCTCCCCTTCAAACAAACGACCTCTTCGTGGATGTTTTAATGCAGTCGGATTATTTTAGAAGTTACGATCACATGACAACTAATACAGTTGTTTGGTTTCCAGGATTTATTTGAAATTAAGTTCTTTTATTGTGAAAGTCTGGTGTGTTTTTCACATTCTCGGTGACAAAGAACCGACTGCAGCACAGTTCACATTCAAGGGCCAGAGGGGTGAGAGTAAGAGGAAGACTGTGGAGGAAGAAGTGGAGGAACAGAGTTGTTGAGAGGCAGGAAATAGAGGGGCACTGTGGTGAAGGGAGGTGAGAGAGCCAGAGTGATGAAGGAGGAGGAGAGGGAGGGCAGGAGAACAGAGGGCTATTATTTGCACTGTAAGTGGACACTGATCCGGTCCCACCGGCTCAAACCCACCTGAGACCAGAGAGCTGTGAGAGGGAGCCGGAGGTTCAACTGCAGCTCAGTCACATTTTTACCACATTATATATAATAACAGCTGGTATCTGCAGATGATGTTTTATAACGATGTTTGGTTCGTCCCTGCTGAAAGAAGTCGTAAAGCTTTTATCACATTGCAACGTGAAGCTTTTCACCGTGAGGTTTCAGCATCGTACGACGTCTCTGTCGCAGCTTTTAGGCCTTTGTTGTTCTCAGACAAAGGTGGGAAGCCATTTTACTCTGGTCCCTTCGCTTTCATTAAACCATGTGGTTTTTCATGGCCCTGCAGGCGGACAGGTCCTCCGCTGTCACAGAGCAGCTTCAGCACTTTTCTCATGAGTAACTCTGTCTGCAGTTTAAATATTTCCGCTCTGAGGTAAGTCGTAAAAGCTGTAATACTACAGGACCAATAAAAACTTCCCTCCCCTCTTTCCGAAGTTTCTCCCAGCTGTAGAAAACATCTGGTTTCTCTTTCTCTTTCCCCTTTTACTCTCATGTATCCGTATATCTTTCATTTCAGGAGAGAAGAAAGACGAGGCGGGAAGAGAGGAACAGAAAGAGAAAGAAGAGAAGGAAGGTTGATGTTGTTGACGAGCTGCAGACTGAAGGTGGACAAAGAAGCTATTGATAACACACCTTCACCCTGTGCTTCATGTGTTTATGTGTGTGTGTGTGTGTGTGTGTGTGTGTTTATGTGTGTGTGTGAGTGTCCTGATCAGATGATAGTAGACCGATACAGTCAAAACAAGAGGAAACATGAACCACAGAACACACACACACACACACACACACACACACACACACACACACACACACACACACACACACACACACACACACACACCTTCACTTCACATGTGCTGTATACATCAAACTGGAAAGGAGGTCACAAACAGCCTGTCATGTAAAATGTTGACGTTTCACTTCTTGTGTTTGTTCAGCAGCAGTTTGAGCCGAAGTTCACTCGTACACACGTCAGTTACAAGCATTTGCACCGTCCTCGTTTCTCCTCCTTGAATCTCTGATACAGTTTTAATGTCCTTTTCATTGTTAAAAAGCCGAATATAAAGACAAAGACAGCGAATGTCTTCACACAGTGTTTCCTGTTAGCAGCTTTAATACAGAGTGTTTGTGTCGGAGCCTCCTGTAACACCGGTAACACTACTGTCTTCACTCCCTCCATGTTGTTTCAGGAGGCGGGGAGGATTGTGAGCGCTGCTGTGGTGTGTATAAGTATGTGTGTGTGTGTGTGTGTGTGTTTGTGTGTCTTTAGTGTCTTAAAGGTACGGTGTCTGACGAGTGACAGTGAGAGCTGAAGACTCACCAATAAACCACAACACTGACTTACTAAACGCTGATCTGAAATGGTGTTTTTGTTTATACGTAGAACCAAAGGTGGGAGTAACCTGGTCGTCATGGAGACTGATCTGTAGTCTGTAACGTCTGCGTCTAGGGGTCTCTCAATCAAAACAATAACAAAAGATGACATTGGGTGGCGTCATGAAACAGCGTGGGATCATGGGAATTGTTGTCTCCTCCCAGTTTAAAACACTGAACGAAGCAGCTTCACATTTAAAGTCAGAGTCTGAGCGACGCTGTACGGAGGACAGAGACTCAGGGAAGAGTCGGAGCTGAGACTGATGCTAACCTTTGTTCTGACTGTTTCTCTGAAAACTCAAGAACCAGACGTTCAGCAGGTTTTCACCAGCTGAATCAGCTGAATGATCCACAGAGGTTTCCTCCTCTCCACAACAAACACACCAGGAGATTAAAACCAGGAGAAACACTGAATAAAACAGTTTAGCTTCAAACATCAGTGATGCTGTTCGGCATGCTCCTGTGTCAATGTGGAAAAGTTACAGATTATAACTTTAAAAGACAAAGCAAATATTATGTGTGTGTGTGTGTGTGTGTATCCAAAAAGCCTGATATATCTCAGCTGAAGAGCATCACTGTCATCCAAAAACACATGAACACACACACGCAGCCGAAAATAGTCCCTGACAAATGCACTATATCCTCTCGTTTGAGTAAAACAAATGAAAAACAAAAAGAATGAATTATATATTTGTGACCGATGATATTTGTTACTGATATTCATCTTCATCAGTTCCTACTAATAGATGATGCACCTGCGGCCACACACAGAGTGAGGACGTGTGCAGGTAACGAGAGACAGACCGACACATTGTTGGTTTGGTCTCTCTGTGGAATTACTTGACAAAAACAAAAAACATGAACAAACACTCGTCTTATCCTTTGAGCAAATATGGAGGATTAGATTATTTGAACACACGTTCTGTTCAGTCAGCTGTGTCTGACTGTGTAAGTCAAATGCACCTCGGGGTTGTTCAAATATTTTCTGGAAGATTTATCAAGGTGTGGCTGTTTGGTGTCACGACAACACGGGCTGACGCTCACTCTGTTTAATCTCCCCGGGACAAACTGGGTGTCTCAGGTATCCTCCGCTCAGGTGCTGTGCAGACACACACAGGTCTCAGGACGTCGCACACGACTCGACAGTATATTGTGCACATTCTTGTGTTAGTTAATGTCCCGCTTCAGGATTTTTTATAGGCTCTCTTTGGATCCAAACCCCACCAGGATGAAACTGTGTTAGTGCAGCAGATTTAAATGTGGATACAAGCACCAAAGTTACTGTACTGTATGGTACTGGATGTTTATGGAGGCCTTTAATTTTTAAAATCCCATTAGCCACTTGAAATTTTAAAATTTAAAGATGGCCACCATTTCTGGCACAGGGAAACACATATTTTACCACAGAATTTTACCCACGAGACAGATTTCCATTTAATCTGATGTTTTAGAGTCTGAGGATGTCAAATCACAACTCTTACATTTCCTCTGCACAAAACACAATGTGTTTACAAACCTTTTATGATGAAGGACGTACCAAAGGTTCTGTAAGACAGTCTACTTGTTTACTTGTCTTAACATTAGCTCGCTAGGCTAACTTACTAGCGCTAGGATAAATTGTGCCAAGTTTAGAATTTGTATCCACATTTGAAAGATTTCCCTGAAATGTGCAGTTACCTGCTGCACGATATATATATATATATATATATATATATATATATGTATACAGTATATCTGCGGCAAACCAGATGTTTATTTTGTATAATTACTGTAAAAAAAATTTAGAAAATGTTAATCAATGCAAAACCACATCTCCCACAAGCCTCGTTTCCTGGGGCCTTCTCATTTGATGTGCTATTTTACCCTAACTCCAATCTACCATCTTTCTTAGCTTAGCTTATTTTCTTCTCAAAGTCAGAATGGTAATGCTTTACCATGACACATCTACATTTATTGTGATTGGTTTAAAGGAATTAATTTTTCGGTAATTACCCTTTAAACAAATATCTCAGGGGATATGTTTGAATTTGTTCTATTTTACTAAAATGCTCTATCTTTATTGTTTGCACTGTGATGTTTTTTTTTAATTAGGAAAAATAATAAAACAATCCTCTACTTTCCAAAGGAATATTAAAACTTACACTACAATAAACCATCAGTGTCTAGAAATCTTTTTCACAATTCTATAAAAACCCTGTTATGAGTTGTTAAGTCTCATATTCTGCTTCTGGGATGAAACGCTCACATTTGTTCCAGGTGCCTTGATGTTTATATGAAGGATTTACCTTGAAATTACTGTCAGTATATTGTGACGGCGCTCTGACTGTCTTGTCCTCGGTTGCTGCTTCTGTTTTGTTTCCCTTCGGGTCCTGGGAGGCGGAGTTGGCGTCAGTACACCTGGGTGCACCTGGCCAGTCCACCCAGAATGCATTTGATGTTGTTTCTTTGGTGTGGTCGTACTTTTATGTTGCACCGTACAAACACCACCTTTTCATGCATCCACAACATCACTGAACCTGTCTGCCCATGTCATATATTTAGTTGTTGTGTTTGGTATTTTATGTATTCTTCACTTCAAGGTAAATCATGGCCTAAGAGCCGCGTTGTGACAAATCCTATCAACACAAACATCAAATACATCCTCTCTGCCCACCTGCATGGAAAACTATGAAACAATTAGTACTAGTTACTCCTTCAAATGATGAGCCCCCAGTTTGTCACAAAGCAGCTCTTAGGCCTTGACAAACGGAGGGAAATAAACACTATTTAACTTGAAATAATACAATACAATACAATAATACCAAATACAATAACTGAATATATGTGAAATGGCTAGTTAGTAGAGTTGGTGAGTGGATGCAAACAAAAGAAACAATGTGGTGCAAGAGGGAGATCCAGGGATGGAGTGAGAGGAAAACAAGGGGGGGTAGATGGTCTTAAATGCATTCTGGGTGGCGTGACCAGGTGCACCCAGGTGTACGGTAACTCCGCCTCCCAGGACCTGAAGGGAAACAAAACAGAAGCAGTAACTGAGGACAAGACAACCCATGGCAGGGGTTGTGAGGGAAAATGGCCTGAAAATGACAGTAATCATAATAATTATGCAAATAATTATCAGCTCCTGTTCCACCATAGCTAATGTGGCTTTATGTTGTCTCATGAATATGTATTTTTACTTAAACTAAAACTCCTCTCTCATCTTTTGTTTTACCTCCACTGGAACTTCATGAATTCAACTTTGAAGACGTGAGTGATGGATAAAATAATCAACATGTGACAGTGCTGCCCTCTGCTGTTAGAAGTGAGGCACTACAGGTGGTGGACGGATCCAGTCACAGCCAGACGAAACATCTCAGACAATCCACTGGGTTCTTTATTTAGAAGTAGAAGAAACTTCACAGCCAGTAAAGGGAACTCTACAATCTTACTTTTCTCCACCAAATTCCTGAGGGTTCATATCGATGAATTAGCAAAAAAAAAAAAAAGTCTAAATATGTTGGTTTCTTTTTCTAAGTTGAAGAACCTCTAACCTTATATCAGTCCTTATGTGAGCCTCATGAGCTTCCTGAAGCTCACTGAATGTGATATCTTTCACATTTATTCACTAATTACTAATTTTGCATTATTTGATTAACCAATTCGTATAGAGAAACAATTACAATTAGACTCAGAATAGATTTGTGAAATATCAAATCTTTGAATGACTTGTAAGTGATTCATAATATATCAACCACTTGCTATTCACTGATTTGTTATTGATTGTTTTATGATTTACTAAAAGTTTATGGATGACTTCTAACAGATTTGTGACATGTTAACACACTTACTAATCATTGACAAGCTTCTATCAATGTTTTGGAATGATTATTTCATCGTTAACAATAAGTGACTTCTGACTGCACGTTATTATAAAGTATTACCCAATAAATCACCCTGTAAACCAGCATTCTGCCTCTGTGTCTGCATTTCACTGTCTGAACATGCTTGAGGTCAACCCGGTTACAGTCTGCAGCAATAATAAAAACCACATATGAAAACGTGTTCTGTTGCTGTTTTATGTAGCTGTAGCTCAACCAGTGCTAGCCCACCATTTGCCAGTGGTGAGATGTACATAACCGTAATAATCATAACAGTAAATTCTCACGGCAGGTAGAATGGCCTTCACCTGAGCTTACAATATTACAGATAAGGGGAACAGTGTCTTCCAGTTATTTTAGAGTCCTTACACCAGTTGTTGTGCATGTATTCACACACAGAGCTGGAGCTGCCAAGTTCCCCAATAAAATAATAAACTTCAAAAGATAAGCTGAAGGATAACTTGGATATGCTATTCCATTTTTACATTTCTATTAAACTGGGAACTTTGATCACACTGGCAGTCATTGGGAGACGTGGCCGCTACAGATGTTTACAACTGCTTTGACATACTTTATGAAAATATGGGGTGTAAGCTAGGGTTCATTTCTGATCATGCCAACAGCGTTTTGAAGACAGGATCAGTTGAACTAGTGATACATGAACACCTGCTGAAATCACATATAGGTGTGTCTCACATACTTTAAAATTTAAGCTGCTGCTTGACTCCGACATTACTGGAGTCACCGTCGAGAGGAGAGGCAGCTTCAGCTCTACATGTAAAGGTCTGTCTTGCAGTATACTCAACTTTATTCTGGTGTCATATTCATGGGCATGTTGTTGTAAAGATTGTATATATCTCAAACTTTATGTATTTTGTTTGAATGCTGGGGAATCCTTTTATTCTCAGTGGAAATTATTTAGTTTACTGAATGGTGAAAACAAGAGTTTACAGATACCAACTCAACTGCTGGATTGCGGAAGCATTCTGACTGGGTTGTGGAGGGAGTGAGTTCTGTCACAACTTTAATCACTTTCGATGTCATTTGATTGAACATCAGGGTTTATTTTGAAATGGTAAAGCTGGAAAAAGTTGATGCCTGTGGCTCAGGAGGTAGAAAACATTCTCAACTAATCAGGAGGTTGGTGGTTTGATCCCTGGCTCCTATAGTCTGCATGTTCAAGTGTCTTTGGGCAAGATACTCAACTTGAAAGTAGCGTGACGGCTGTTCTGTCAGTGTGTGAATGTACACTTGTAGTAAGTATCCGGTATATGGATTAGGAGCTGTGTTTCAAACGAGACTATGAGACTATTAAAGCACAGCGTATTTAAAAAGGGAGCTCTCGGAGAGACCAGCTCATGTCCTGATAATTATCCCGTTAAGTCAAGATAACAGAGTTTTGAGTGTTTTCAGGCTCCGTCGGCTCCATTGTTATATAAGCAGCCACAGAAGTAATTCCTGCTCACCCAAGGAGAATCATCCTCTGACTCTCACTGTTCGGCATTGTTACTCAACTTCACACACGAGGCACCATTATATTGGGGCATTGGTGGTTTATCAATTATTGGCTATCATAGACTAATAAAATAAAAGATTCATATTATGTTAACTTTAAAATGAATCAAAGTTCCCCTGCCCTTTTATTTGCAGGAAGTTTCAGATGACTCTGCAGGTGAGGGGTAGGGGCCGAAGACAAAAGAAATGGTGGACTAGGACAAGAACTAAGTTGCACACTCTTTCCATTCTAGAAGAAGTGGAGGTGCTGCAGGGCTACAAATACCTGGTCTTTCACTTTGACAGTAGATTGGACTGGAAGTGTAATATAGTTACTGTCTACAGGAAGAGACAGAGCAAACTACTTCTTGATAAAGGCTAGGTCCATTAATGTGCACAGCAAGATGTTGCATGTCTTCTACTTGTCTGTTGTACAATTTTCTTTGCAGCCATCTCTTGGGGCAGCAGCATCAGAGCCAACGACAGTAAGAAACTGTGCTGCGGCTCTGGAACCCCTGAAGTTAGTTGTTGAGAAAGGGTTGATGCATGAACTGTTAAACATTATGAAAGACTTCATATCCCCTACACAAACTACTTGTCAGACAACAGGCTCCTTCAGCTCTGATGTAATAAAGGCTGCTACAGGAAGTCATTCCTGCCCACCCCAGTGACTCCCCTCTGAGCCAGTAGAGGAAAATAACTCTCTAAGTGGCAAAGCATAAGCATATTATTCATTTGTTTTGAATAGTACATCTGAGATCTGAGATTTTTGTGAATTGCAGCTGCAACACTGCAATTTCCCTTTGAAGATCAATAACATACTTTATCTAAAGCATCATAGGACTATTTAATTAGTTACATGTTCTAATAATTAAGTACATTTTGTGTTTTGTTTTCCAGTTGAAATTTATTGACACCATGGCCTCATCTGATGATGATACCATAGAGACTGCAGCCCTGGGAAGACCATTCCAGCTTGGCACACTGTATGACTGCCGGAAGGATGTTCTTGTTCCAGGTAAGATGTGTTGAATGTCTCAGTTAACCTTAACATGAATACACAAATAAATAAACCAATGCCCAGTTTAAAGGTTCCTTAAACAAGATTCTAAACATTAATATAGTGGAGTAATGGCATCCTGAGAAGAGAAAGAAGTCATACCCCCTCTGTGTGTTATAATCCGAGCTTCTCTGGTCTTTGTTTTGGTAGCTGGCATGTTAGTGTATGTGAGTCTCTCTTTCTTAAACCATTGGTCCTCTCCACATCAGTACAGTAGTACAGTGTAGTAAAAAGTGTTCAGGTGAAAGTGACCCTCTAGAACTTCCTCCACTAAAGAAATAAAATTTCTGCTAAAAAGGCGTCCAACAAATAAAGAGATGAGACTGAAACATGGACTGGCCATGAGCACTACTGACCCTGGTCAGCCGGTGAGTGATCATTACATCCATAAAGTTTACCAGCTCCATCAGTGCCATTTGTGCGGCCGGTCCCAGTGGATCAGTCCAAGGTTGAATTTCTTTCCCAGTCCGACCATGGAGCCAATACTTATCTGTCTTTACTGAGAGGATATCTTGTCAATGCTAGAGTAGGTTGATGGTTCTGGCTGGATTGTTTTTGTTAGATGTCATGTACACAGTGTAAATTTATTCAGTTGTGCTCCTTATTGTGTGTTTCGTGGACACTTTCCTTGGGCTTCATAACGCCTTGCTGGAAATAGAAAGGGGGGTGGGGGTTGTTGTGGAGGCAGTTGTTTTGGTCTAAGATGCTGGTGGTCTAGTGCGACATCTAGTGGCAATGATGATCATTTACAGAACCTTTAAATAGTATATGTATCATTTGGATAACAATGCTTAATGTTAGACATATAGGCTTAAACTGTAGTATTTGAAGGCTTTGTTGACCTAACATTGTATCATTAATTTGTCAACAGGTGTAACTCTGTGGGATCCAGATCAGCTACAAAAGAATACAAGTGTAACACGTCAACATAACACTGAATTCAATGTCACCGCATCAGATTCCATTGAGGAGAAGTCAAATTTATTAAACATCTCTGGCTCTCTGAAGTTGAGTCTCTTGGGAGGACTGGTGAATGTGGGAGGATCGGCAAAATATTTCCAAGACACAAAGAAATCTCACAAACAAGCCAGGATGACTGTTCAGTACAAAACGACAACAAAGTTTGAAACATTAACGATGTCTCACCTGGCTCATAGACAGGTATCTCATCGAAATGTGTTTGAGGATGACACTGCCACTCATGTTGTCACAGCCATCTTGTACACAGTTTTGAACCAGAAACCTTCAGCTGGCTACTTGAGGTAAAGGAAAGCACACAATATTTCTGACCTTAAATCAGTACCAAGAGGTCATCCAAATTGTCGTCCATTTTATACCTAGTTTTTCTCCAGGTGGCTCCTCAGAAAGGAAGGATCTTCCAGTGTATCTGAATTCCCATACCCCTGCTACGGTTTTTGAGGCCATCTGATTCAGGGCATCTTCAGTTATGAATGGTGATTCTCCATGTGCCTAAGGATGTCCCTCCAGGGCACTCTCCTCTATTCCACCCCTCAGGGGATTGAAGGAAGGCACTTTACCGAGCTTTTTTGTCGCATGATAGTCTAGCTTGTGTACCTTGTTTGCCACATCTTGTCCAGTCAAATTCTGACCTTCGTTTCCATGCAGGAAATGTGGGTCTGGCTGCGGCGTCTTTGAAGGATGGTCACTGCATCTTCATCTCCGTCTGGGTTTAGACTCTTATCGATTGTTCTGATGAGATATGTGATGCAGAGAGATTGCTGATTGTCTCTTTGGAGTCTTGCTTGCTCTTGAATCCAACCTCACCAGAGGGTTAGAGCCACACCCTGAGTGAACAGCAATGTTCTTCCACATTCTCTTCCAGCATGTTGGGAAGGTTATCATGTAAACATCTCACAGGCCTCGTTGTTAAGGACGTTGGGGTTGGAAGGTAACTTTGAAAGTCTCCATGAAATGTGGCAGCTAAATCTTTCAACGCTGCTTCCTCTTCTTTATTCCCATGAATGAGTGATCCTGCACCTTTTGCTGTGAGAATTCAGCTAGTGAAGGTGAGGTTCGCCTCCGCCCTCCAAACTCTGTTCTCTATCGTCCTCTGAGGATATTCTCTGTCAAGACACAAAGGTTAAGCACCAAGCTCCG